>NC_052518.1:80957987-81250722 GCF_014356525.2 Nilaparvata lugens | reverse complement strand
TTTTCTCATAAAACCAGGGTAATACATCTTGTGTGTATACAAGTAGTGAGAATGGAGGACTGATCAAGTTCATATTTTTCAACTGAAGCAAAGAAGAAAAAATTGGCCTTCGAACTTAAACCAGCTTAGTTCGATGTTAGAAAAGAGGAACCACTTATTGATTATCTGGGATATTTGGAAGAGCCCCAAAAGAGCTTAGCTCCGGCTTCTCTAATTATTGGTTGACCGAGATTTCAATCTTCGCGGTAAACTGCACTCCCAATAACAGTCCATACAATGTAATATCGGATAAGTGAATTATAATTACAATCTAATTCAGTTTACATATGAATTTCTCATTCTATGACGAGTTTGATGTTTCACACCCCATCCATGGAAATAATATAAACATAAATTTATCATTTCCAGTATGATTGGTTACCAACTCTGAAATTTTTCTGATCAGCTCTTGTTATCAGTTATACCATAAATGAATAATGAAAAATTGTTTTTTTCATCTTTTCTCCATTTCTGGAGAAAAGTCTTATTTTTTTCTATGGTTTTAAAGTACTCTACTCAAGTTCGTTTTGAAAAATCGCTTATAAATGAAGTCCCAAGTCGAAGTCGAAGTAAAGGAATGAATGAACAATAAGCAAACAATATTAGGCTCTTAACTGACCAATGACATTTGATTCATCTACAAAACCTATAATGAGAATAATTATTATCGAAGATAACGCATACCTTTTCGAATGCTTATTTTATGAAATTATATAGGTACTAATAACCCTGAGTTTGCTATTCTAAGTACATGAATACAGAACTGAAATTCAATACTTTTATACACAATATTCTTCATGGGTTCTCACAGGAATTTGTAACTTTTCTCTGAAATCCATCCTTTCTGCATAGTCGTTATTTCTTGGTTTGTCCTTTTAATATTTACTAATATATATTAAAACTGTATTTACTAATGGAGGGATAAAACTGTATATGAATATCCATTGCCAATCTTAATTTTCTCAATAAAAATTTCCAGTAAATAAATAAAAAATTTTTAATAGAGCTCAGAGCGGAACGTGATATGATCATTCATTACAGATGAATCATCTTAATGGAGGACAGCAGTGCGAATCGTGTTCGGCCCACACATATCCTATATTGCGATTGTCACTTTGCTGATGTAGACAGACATTTTCAAGAATGGAACACTGTTGCTATCTTCAGGATATGAAATTAGATTTGGCTTTCTCACAACAGAATTTCTCGTTTCCAGAACTCCCAGAAAGTTCAGCCAGGCAGCACCCGGACTACTTGAATTGCGACCTAACTTCTAGAGAGGAACAAAAATTTTCAAAGATAATTTTTTTTTCATCTCGTGAAACTTGAATGGAAGTTGGAAGAAAGTTTTTCCCCGACAGTTTCAATATTGGAACTCCCGTCTTGCTTCCACACCTCTCATATTCTATTATGCTATTAGATTCTTTCTGATAGATAACATTATTTTTCTCATTCGGCGACGATAAACAGGAAAACCGACGATCTATGAAAAGTATTGAAGCCATCGAGATGAAATAACTTCTTGAGATATCAACCGATAGACCAAAACATAGTTGTATTTATCTGTTATGTGTCTATTTTGTTGTTAACATTTGACGTTGTAATGCATTTGATGTTCTTAACTGCTACTAAAATAGAACATTATTTATTCTTTCAAAGCATTCATGAACCGTCTCTTTAAAATACACTGAATCAATGATCATCGATCCAGATTGAGATCATTATCTCGTAATACTGATGAGAAATACAATTCAATACAATTACAATTCTTCTTCATTTCTATTCTACATTCAGAGACGTTTCTGATTTATATATCCTCTACCACAGATGTGGTGGATGATGCCTACTAGAAGATTGAGCCTTGCAAATACTGGTGTAGCCTAAAAATGGGAGAAATTCACGTTTCACGTGAAGTAAACTACCTACTCCAAGCATAAAAATGAGTACTCACAAATGAAAGTGGAAGGATATGCACGCATTTCCCATTGGATACTGAACTTATCTTACAAACTGTTCAAAAGTATCCAGTAATCAGTGTAGTTTATGCAAATGAACCAAGGCTAAGTAATCAATAGATAAAGCGAATAAAGCAATTTTTATAGTGTCAATTTTTCTTCTAATGAAATTCATGATAATATTGTATTATATTAACTTGATTCAATATTTGTGCTCACAAAACCGTTTCATGTCGTTAAAGATTAATCAAATCTCTGACATTTTCATTTAGAAATTTCTATTAAAGCTTTTAAGATGATTAAATCCTTCAATCGAAACATTGAGGGCTAGAGCTGGTCAGAGCTTGACGTTAAGAAAAACGTGATAAAACGCTAAATAATATCGATTAATGCAAAATATCGATTTGTAATGAGAATAGGTTACAGGATAATCTTGATATAACTTATGTCGATATGACAGAGACGGCATGAATGAGTGAAAAAGATGAGTGAATGAGACTCATTATAAGGTCTCTTACCATTCCTTGGGAGCTGGGCCTAGTATAAGACGAAATATTGTTGTAGCTAGCTTCAAAGAAACTGCCAGCAATACCTCTTTTCCTCTAAACATCCTACGCAGAACGTCGAGGAGAAACTCACATATTTCATATTGTACCATATTGCAGTTTCCTTATTTCGTGACGTATTACGTGAACTGATATATTATATATCATATTCTACAGGTAGGCTATATTATGTGGAGATGTGGGTTGATTGTGACAAAAGAGGTTCCATTCGTTGAGTCGTACATGCAGCAGCATACAAACCTGCTATCACAATTTAGAGCATGCGTGCGTGTTTGGATCAAGCGTTAATATTTGAAGGCCTTGAGCGAGAGAAATTTCAAAGAGATTGAACCTGTGAGAAAATACAAAGCCATCTTATATGAAAATCGCTGGCATGAAATACAATCGTTGCCAGCCAGCAATTTGTTCTGTAGCCGCGGAAAATCTTTCGGTAGGAAAAAGTTTGATGGCAGAGGCTGAGTTAGGATTCTGGCCTGCAGCAGTTCAAATTTCCACATCACTTGTACGATTCCAATATTTCGCTCAATCAAAGCAAAGCCACACCCTATATTGCCACCTTCTCATTAATTGAGCCAAAAGCCGTGAAATATTGCACTTTGAGAAACCTGATTACACTGGTCTGAGCAAACATTATTTGTCTAAGAAATTCCACAGACTTTTTTAATCAAGGCTACTCATTGACTTCCTTTGAAAACCATGTATATCACAGAGATACGGTTTTTTGTTGACATTCATTAAGCACACATTGAAAATGTTGTTGATCAATAGTAGTACCTTTTCAACGAGCTCATGCCTCTTGGACTTCAGTAGGCTATATAATGGTAGAAATTATGAATTTTGACAACATTATGACTTGAATTTGGAATATAACATATGAAACAATTCTTCCATGTAACAACAAAGAGAAAAAATAATCAATTCGAATGAAATCTATACTCACATGAATCCTTCAGGCTCACATATCATGGCTATGATTTACAGTACAAATTGGAGTAATGATAGATAAAGTTCCTCTTCATAATAATAATTATTCATCACTTTTTATTAGTCAAGATTATGTTGGAAGTTGAATCGCTTATTAGTCTTACCAGACTGGATTGGAAGATACTTCGCATATGGGTATTTTTTTTTTTCATTTTTTTGCTGAGGATGATGCCCGAATGCGCTCTAGGCTTGTGCCAGGTTAATAAGACAGGAGATGAGTGGTCCTACATCTTTTAGTTAGGTTCTAAACCACTGAGTAGCAGGTTCTGATAATGATACTCAGAAGAGTTTTGCTCTAAAGTGGTGATCCTTAGAATGGGAGTGGCAGGCAGGCGCATGAAACTCCACTTATCGATAGCTTTTCCGTGTGACCACGGAACCAATTGCTTTCCAGTAATTAGTATTTTGAAAATTTTACACTTTTTTTGTAATTTAGCATGATGGTGTGACATTGAAGTAAAACGTGCTTAGCCGATTAATTCAAAGATTCATTAAATTGAGAAAGAAACTGGCTCCTTGATATATATATATATATATATATATATATATATATATATATATATATATATATATATATATATATATATATATATATATATATATATATATATAAATATATATACATATATATATATATACTAGCAGGTAACCCGTGCTTCGCAAGGGTCTATTTTGAAACTCAACAAACTGAAAACTTGACTTAATGAAATCTAGAAGAATTGAAAATAGGCCTTTAAGAATCCTCGGTTGATTAAGAATTTATTTGCAACATTTCAAGTAAATCAGTCCAGTAGTTCAGACGTGATGATGCGTCAAACATAATTTTCCTATCCTTTACACGTATAATAAGCCAGTTCTTTCCTTCATTACAGTAAGTTATAGAAGATGATAGATAGATGGATTATCAGTATCTTTGAATTAGAATAACTTTTGGAAGGTTTGAGATATCGATGTGCGGTTTTCACCATACTTTCACCATATTTTCTCTTGAAATCCTGTATCGAAATCATGTATCATAATGACCACCATCCAATTTAAAAAAATGAAGTTGGATTCAAAATGGCGGTTCATTCATAAGACGTGATTATGTGTCAAACATAATTTTCCTATTCCGTACGTGTATAAGCCAGTGCTTTCCATTATTATAGTATAGATTATTATGTTGCTTTGATCTGTGTTCAGTATAAATGTCTTGTATCATCTAAAGGTGCGACTACACAAGCTGAACGGAACCTCGAACCGCGCAGCAAACCGTGCATTCCGCCGAACATCGTGCCTTTCAGCGAACATGAGCATATGTTTCATAAAGTTAATAATCAGCTGTCAAACATTCGCCATACCGTTCTCTGAACCGTTCACCGTGCCGCTCGCCTCTGTTTTAACTGTTCGCCGTACCATACTCCGAACACTGAACTTTTCAGCCAATCAGAGTCCTCCATTACAATTCGTCGTGCAGTTCGCTCTACAATAAATCAACAATTTCATCAACTAACCATAAACTGACTGAAATAAATACTTCAATTTCCATGTATTTAATTGATAGAATTATATAAATTTACAGTGTAGGTCATATCCAAATTCACAAAGAGTTCGATTGTTGTTGGCAAGAAACATGTTATTCAACGCAGAAATCATTGTTATTTTAAAAGATAGGATAAGTTGAATAGTTTCCCTTTCAGGGGGAGTTTTGACAACCCACAAAACTCATTTTTCATTTGAAGAAATATCGAAAAGGTGCATAGGACCTTATTTTTTTGTTCAGCTTGCCAAAATACCCCTCATTTGGATATTAAAATTTTCGACTGACTGTACAGTGAGTCAATCATTCTATCAGGGCTCGAATAATTTTGGAACTGTAAATTAAATAAAAATGGAAAAAGAGAATAATTCATTTATGTAAGAATATCAGCACCTTTATTTAAAGCCATATTAACTGCATGCGTATTCATATTGCCGATACAGCATTGATAAAACTGTATAAGTTTATTCAGCACTTTGTCTCAAAAAACAGTTCGAGCTGAAAAATTAATAATCCATGCCACATTGCATCAGAAAAACGAAGTTTCAAAACTATGTTTTTCAGATTATTTCTTTGATGCAGCAGTTTCACATTCACCATATTATTATACAGAATTTGTGAAAATAAAAATATATTCATCAAAACAATACTATTATAATCTTAATAATAACAATATTATTATTAAAAATATTCATCAATACAATTATCAAAACAATATTATTGAGGTTAAGTTGAATCAGGTAGAAAGCAATAATAGAACAGCTGTTTTTTTTTTTTAATTTTATCAAATGATTTGAATGCAAAATCGCCGTATGAAATCGTATGTCCCATAATTTGAACATTAATTAAGGATAATTGAAATTTGGACTTCGAGGTACACGAGATTGATATTTTAAGAATGTATGTGCAAAATTTGCAGATCTAAGTCAATTCCGTTTTTCCGGTATGCAATCCACAAGTTGACAAGTTGACCCAACTTTCTCTTATTATAATATAATAATAGATTATTATATAATAATATAATAATCTATTATAGATTCGAAATTTAGAAGTGGAAAGTTGATTGAGAATAATATTCGAAGTAGAATGAGGAACTCATGAAGTGATTTATTATGTACCAACAGTAACTACCTTCCTTTTCATCCGAGCTTTCCTAAACAGCAAATTTTCTTAGATTTATTTCTTATCTTCACTATCAAAAAATTCCCACACACTTTTGTCATCTCTTCCAACTCATTCCAATTTCATGTTACAAATGGATAAATGCCAGTTACAAATTATTCCCAATTCATTCTCACTTTGAGGATTCACAATAGGAATTGTACGATATAAAAATTATTTTTCTTTATTTTGTGGATTTACGGGAGGATTACAACAACTGTTATATATCAATAAATATTATCCAATATCAATATCAATACCAATATCAATACCAATACCAATATCAATTAATATTTTTTTTGCATATATTTTCCCAATTGGTAATCACAATGGTATACAAGAGTTAGCATTACTGATAAATAGAATGGTGCATACTACAGAGGACATTTCTGTATGAATTTTGTAATATCATCAAATTGAGAGAGGTTTCATGATAATTATTCTATTACATTTCAAGTGTTATTATTTTGGTAGTGTATGATCTGAATACAGAGTAAGGCTATTACTGCAGTGCTGTGTGTTGTGTAGACTCCAAGTGATAACAAGACGATGCAATCCAATAAGACAGCCAGCTGTTCAAATGTATTTAAGGCAGAAGGCAATCATGGATCAGTGGAACCTCATTCGTGCATATATAAGTTGAGCCACAGCTATATGCTCAGGGAGGCCACTGTATAAATAGTCCTGTTTGAATAGCTTTAACAACAATGCAATTCTGATCGAATTTCAACAAACTTTGGTTTCCATTGATCTTGTTCTGGAGCTGCAGTCGGTTCTGTGAGCTCTGATGTATTGACAGAGGAATATTATACTGCGATCAATTTCAGGAACATTCGAACTATTTCAAAGGGAAGTTGAAAAGTTTGTGTTGGTTGTTGGAGTCGTTGTTTTTCTATACAAGTGATAACAAGTGTGCTGCTTTTTGGAATAAAGATGTCCAGTACAGTTTCGATTCTTCCGTTCATTCGTTGATGGAATGAAAATTAGGTCGGAGTAATCTGTGAGGGTCGATTTCACCACATTCACGTTAACGCTTCGTTTAATAATCTCCAGTTAACACTTACTGATGATTTTAACCAAAGGTTGAGAGCTTTGGTTTCACCAGCGAGAATATGTTAAAACTAACGCACTTTTACTAAACGAGAGATTACAGCAGTTAAAAGTGGCAGTGTGCTGAAATAACAATGGGCAAATAGTGTGTAAACAAGGAAAAAAATTGATAGGTAATTACCTATTATAGAACTTACTTCAAATACGATTTAATGAATAAGTGAACTTTAATGCTGTGATACAACACTGAACTGAAAATAATATTGATAATGATTAAAAAAACAAACTAATACTCATGTTGCACACGTGTGGAAAAATACCAGATGATTCGCCACATCGACCCCCCCCCTGGTGGACGATTTGGCCAACTTGAATTTCAAATTCACTTTTTTGGCACCTTTTGTGATCCTGGAAAAGGCTCGAAAGCTTACGGTGGATCATCTTGAAGGATGTATGCCGTCTTCACACGGTCAATAGAAACCTTGTTCAGCTTACCATGAATCTTTATTGTGACAGTTCCATCATACCTTTCCACAACCTCTTGGGGGCCAGTCTAAGGCTGCTGAAGTGCCCTTGGGATTTGACTTTCTCTCAAAAAAACGTGTCTGCATGTGGACAGTTCTTTGAACACGAAAACGCCTAGTTGAACATGTCTTGTTGCTGGATTTGGGCATAAGTGCAACATGAATTCTCTTAAGCTTGAAATAAAGCTGTTGGAAATTTGAAGGATATCGTTTTGTGGGTTTGAAGAGAGCAGCTCAAAAGGCAAACAAACAGTCTCCCCATAGACTAATTCGGATGTAGTAGCCTTGATATCTTCGTTGATAACAGATTGAATACCAAGAAGTACTAGAGGCAAGGCTTCAACCCAATCAACCTTAGCGTGAGCCATCATGACGTTTGACGTAGGATGCCAACTGTTTGTACTTCTGAATCGAGTCCCTAATAGTTTGGCAAATGTGCTGAAGAGGTTGGAAGTGAACTGGGTCCCGCGATGTATAGTCACTGTTTCTGGGAAGCTATAACGAGATATACCAGCAATACAAAAGTGCACGACTCAATGGGCCATATGAATAAAACCAAAGCATATGCTCATGAGCATGAGCATAAGGTTTTGCTCATAAGCATTAGGTAGAAGCATAAGCATTTGCTCATTTTTATATGAATAAGCTTCACCTTATACTCTACCTTATGCTCCTGAACTCTGTATTTTAAAGATTTTACATCAGCTGATTCGCCTTTGTGGCCTTACTTTATTTAGTAGAGTAGATGAGTAGATGAGAATGTCATTCATATAGTCTAGACAAAGCAGAAATCCAATCATTGTAACACTCCGTCCATGAATCGTTGGAAGGTTCGATCAGCATTTTGAAAACGAAATGTCATAAAAAAAATTCAAAGAGGCCAAACGGAGTGATAATTGCGGTTTTACCGATATCCTCTTCAGCAACTGGGATCTGCTGACACACGTGTGGAGAATAAAAGATGATTCGCCACAAACATAACCTCGATCCTAGAGAATAATCAATGTTTGGGAAGATGAAGAAATCGTTAGAGGAGGATACAGATACAGCAATATAGATTTTTTAAATAATTATAGATCTAGTAATGCAAAATATTGAAGGAGGATTAACATACATTAGTGCAATGCTAAAAAAGTTACAGAATAATGTGAATATCTTCTGAATGGTTTGAGATATCGATATGCGGTTTTCACCATTCATTTTTTCTTGAAATTTCGTATCAAAATCATGTATCGCATGACCACCTTCCTCTTAAAAAAAAAACAAAGTAGCATTCAATATGGCGGATCCAAGACGGCGGACCAAATTTTTGAAGTCATAGTGAAAAAGTATTTTCAATTTGAGTAGGATCTCCGATCACACTCACGATCAAATCACCTTTGTGTATGAGATATGAAGCCGTTCTCGAACTTTTCTCTCACCTCTCTGCTTTGAATAGCATTGATTAATAATGTGAATATCTTTTAAACGTTTTGAGATACCGATATGCGGTTTTCGCCATTCTTTTTTTCTTAAAGATTCGTATTGAAATCATGTATCGCATGACCACCTTCCCATTTAAAAAAATAAAGTTGCATTCAATATGGCGGACCAGATTTTTAAAGTCATATTAGAGTAGTACTTTTAATTTGAGTAGGATGCCCAATCACACCCACCGTCAAATAACCTTTGTGTATGAGATATTAAGCCGTTCTCGGACTTTTCACCCACTCTGTATATAAAAAAAAAATCATTTGAAATAGTACATTATATTCAGTCACAAATAATATCAATTCATATAGGCTTTAGCATTGATCTAAGCCTGTGTTTATTGCCACAGCCTTTAGATGATCAATTTCGATATATTTTATTTTTTAATGTAAGTGCTATAGCCACAGTGAGAGAGGTGAAAGAAGGTATCCCTTTCTATATTCTCTGTGGTATAGCCCACTTGTGATTGGATACATCTGTGCCAGTCTTGGCAATTTCACATGACTCAAACGGGAAAATGTTTTTCTGTGTAGCCTACACGTGGTTAATTAAGTAGTTAAAATTGTCGGTCGCCCTGCATGACGGAGAGGTTTCGCACCTGTGTGTGCCTATTATATAAATCGGTAAGAAGATTTTCCGTTGAACCCCACAAACCGCAGTATCACAGTTCATATTATTACATTCAAACATCCTTTTCATATCGGTCATCAACACTGGCAAGATGATTAGGTCACTTTCATTCACTACTTAAGCAGAAGCTCAATTCAATCTTCGGAGCCTTAACCATAAGACCACTCCGAATTTCAATGATCCTGAATGAGATTGATATTATGATATTATTCCCTACTATATCTTCATTAGTCAAACTTGTGATTTCCCAAACCTTTTTGAATGAATCTGAATAGTGGATACAACTTTTCATCTGGTTTTGCATCTTCAGTTCCAGGTTAGTGGAATGACATCAATATAAGTGGATTAAAATATTTTTTTCAGAGAAGTAGATACATATGAAACTTGGATGATGTCGAACTAGAAAGAGTGAAGACGTTTTCCCAATCCAATTCACCCAAGTTCTTCACAATTGTTTCAAGCAGGATCTCCACTTTTCAAGTCCTATTTATTTTCTTTGGCTTGAGAACAATGAAAACGAAATAAGACAACGTCGCTATTGAATCAGTCACTTGCTAGGGACACAACAGCCATTGGTTTTCAGAAGATTATTATCGTTGAATGCTACCAGAACGTAGAGACAAACCTCTCACAACTCACAGTGCAACTAATCTTATAACTAAAAGCAACTAGAGAGTCTGGTCACATACAACAATCGTGTTTATCAAACAAGATCTCTCCCTCAGCTTTCTCGTACGCTCAAAACATTGACTTATTTCACAAAAAAAGACTGAAACTCTGTATTGATTTCGAGTGTTCTGCTCTGGATTGCTATGACCAAGTGGAGTATCAATGAAAAGCAATAGAAGGCGAGTCCAAAATGTCAGGAACTGGTGATACAGCTATATGCTAGAAATTGAAAATAGGAGATTACGAACATCCATTTTTGCATGAAAAATTACAAGATTGCATCATGCTAATTTGGAATTTATATAAAAATTTAGATTGAAAAAGGGGATCACATGTTTTGTCAGCCACTGGTTGGAGCTAGTGGGGATTTTGAAATTTTCAATCTGCGTACATCTTGTACTTGCGGGGAGTGTTGTACTCACTAACAAACCTGCCTTATGATTTCCATGTCCTATGATCGCGTGCTTTCGAATCTCCTGTGGGGGAGATACCATGAGGCCAGGTCAGCTAACATACAGTTAACTGAGAAACAGATTCCTGGTAGTGCGGAACACACCTGAAACTGTAGTTTTATTTATCCATCTTCTCTCCGATTTCTCACGCAGGGCTGAATGTGACTCTTCTTTGAGGATCATTCTCTTTCAAGGAATGCACAAAGAATCTGGAAAGATTAACAGATTTTTTCAAAAGTATAACCCACGAATGATAGTTCACTTCAAGCTCCACATTTGATAAACCACTTTTCAGTGAAGTTCATCAGTTTAATAATGGAATGTGTGATCGTAGTCATTGACATACCTCAAATTCATACATACATAATGATTCCACACGGGTAAAATTGTATTGTATTCTCTGGAAGGAATCAACAAATCGTTTGATATCAACATAGACTCGAAGTAGAAACCAAGTTTATTCTTGAGTTTCAAACCACATTCAAACCGCGCGCTAATGCAGGTCTAATATTTTCAATATTCGTATGTTCCCGCCTCAGTGCTACTTAAAATCAGTTGCTGAACCTTATACGATTATCTAATTTCAATATAATATGATATCTTTAAGGTCACTTTGGATTGATTCTCACCTAACAAATAATATTTGTTAATCCTATTTCTTGATTTGATATCGTTGCTTTTGAAATCTCCACTTACAGTGGGGTTTATCCCCACTTACATTCCAGTGACGCTAGCACTGTTAACTCATATGTTGTTTGTTCATATCATTCAAAACTACTACCAATTGTTTTTATGGAGTATTACTATATATACATAAAATTATTGTTCCAAAAAGGGTTTTCTTGATTAAATTTTCTTCCGTTCTAATAATTATCGTTTAGCGTCCTTTACCTGTTCTGTGATTGGACGAGCCATGAAGCAATTTGTCCAACCACTCACTCCTTGTCTGACTCAACAAGTATATCTCTTTAACCATAACTTTTCGCCCTTCATGGCACATTCATCTTATTTGACCATCGTTTCACAAAAAAAAAACTACCAAAATGTTTCACTCATATAATGAGTGATTAATATGAAATATACTATGAAATGGAAAGTTGAATGCTCACATTGAACTGAGTGTCTTTCTCTGGTGGCGGTAGTAGGCCTGAATGAATATTATCATCTGGAAAGTATGGCTGGCCTCACTTGCAATTATTTATCCATTAACTGACCAGAACTTACATTTCAATTAATACTCTAGGGATCATATGCTGCTCAATTACAGTAATCGCAAGTTATATCTTGTGCAGAGTGTTATTTCCTATCAATAAGGATGCAATGAGTTTTATAGTAAGATTGTGAGTTTCTAACTTTTTAAAATTGTTACTTAGCATCATAAGAAAACTTAATAATGTTTCATCCCTGAACTGTATCCATGAAAACAACTATTCCTTACAGCTAGATAGCAGACTTGGGGAAAAGAAGTGAATGGTAGCAGAGTGAATAAACTGAAGTATTGTAGTTTACGGAGGTAAAGGCTAATTCTAGAAATGATTGTGGGAATTGAGCCCTGAATTGCTTCAGGATGTGGAATATTTTGGGTACAGCAATATCAGTCTCAGGGACAGCTACAGAGACAAATAAGAAAGAGAATGTCGCTGTTGAACAGATACTCCCAGACGTTGCCTGTCCTGTCTGTATAAAATAGGGGACAACGCGAGAAGTGTCTGCATATATGCGGAGTTACTCGTTCTCAACTCTTGTCTACTTATAAATTATTCAGCTCGTATGCGAGTCCTTCTGACACAACCGCTCTTCACAACCATCCAAATACTTTCCTCTTGAATGGAGTTCAAGCTGACTGTAGAGACAGCTCTCTGTCTAGTGTAATGGCATGGAATTATTAAAACAAACCTCAAGTCGATATTTTCTGGTCAACTTGGTGATCATACAGAGTGTTAATGACGATTATTTGACACAAAGGAACATGGTGTGTTCTTTTTGAATCAATGGATATTTGAACTCATTTTGACATTCCATGCATAACTTGCTCGATAGAGGAATATCATACAGGGAATTATGTACACTATGGAATATGAATCGAATTAAAAAGAAAGGAGTGCTACAATACTATCAAAATAATCGAGGTAGTCCAAATCACTGGTAGTCCAAATTTTTAAATTTTTCCAATACATTTAGGAGACTTCAAAAGTATGCACAACATGATGCCACTGTTTCAGGTACAACTGAGATTGATGATGAAATTCAGGTTCAATGTTTTCATAGAAGTTGAAAGTATGACATTTCTTCTCAAATATTCACATCGAAATTTAAATCTGTGAAGAGAAGATGAATGGACATCAAGGGATAACTATTTGAAAAACGTAAGAATTTCACGAGAAATATTGTTGTAGGCCTAGATGTCCACTGTAACTCATAAGATTTGAACAAGCATGAGACTTTGAGATTCGATGGTATAATATAAACGTGAGTTCCAAAATAAATTGCGATGTAACTGCTTGGATGGATATGGTGGAGGATAGATGTATCAGTGAGAGAAGGAATATCAATTTACACTGAAGTCTCGGATTGCCAAGTAATGAATATAGATCACTTAATGCGTTAGAGAGTGGATTCTGTGTTAATATTGAACATGAAAGGCACTCGCTTGCAAAATGAAATAAAATATCAAGCTCTCGACAGAAACTTACTTAAGAGTAATTTCCAAGAGACAGCTCAGATCCACGCGTTTTGCTCTCCAAAACATAATATGTGCTGAGCTTTTTTGGAGTCGAAATGAGTGTTATCTCTTTCCCAGCTCTGCACTCCAACCTCACTCTATATTTCGAAGGTTTTGAAGTTAAAATGTAAGTAGAAGTCAAAGCAGTAATGTGAGTCAAACCTGGCGAATTACTTGCCTGTACCTTTGATAACTTACAAAGTTAATCTTTTCCCAGGGAGGTTTCACAGGTCTCATGTTTTCTCTCTGCAGAGATAAGCCTTGCTTGCTAGAACACAGTAATGGAAACCCATCAATACATTGGGATCTAGTTTTCATGTTGAAGCCCTCTCATGCTGGTTTGTTGCAACCGTCATAATTTCGAATAAATATGATCAGCTCTCTACTATCATCAAATGATTTGAATGACAGATTGATTCATTAAATACCAACATTCAATATTCTCTAAAAATATGAGAAATTAGACTAAAAGATATAAATTAATTTATGTTTTGCTGTGGGTAATGCTCACATAATCTTCATGCTTGTGTGTGATAATGGAACGGATGATGATGAGAGATGAGTGGACCTACAGCTCCAGGTGCAGCTAAGGTACTTCAGGTTGAAAATGTATGATTGAATGAATATAAACAAGTGAATCGATGAATCAGCATAAGGATGACTGTCTACCATATTTGAACTCATCAATGAGTAAACTGAACATCAATGAGTCTACTATCATAACAGTAAATTTGGCGCATTATACGAGTTTAACATAAGTGCTATACTGCTAGTGCGGTGAAGTGAGCTAATGTGAATACCAACATGAATAATAACAACTTGTGAATATCACAAAAAAATATTATCCATACAAACGTAGAATTAATTATATCTTCCAGCTATGCTCTAATATCTGTATCTCTAAAATATCCAATCATCTGATAAATATTGTGTAATGAAAATAATTTGTTGTGAAATTATTCAAAAAGTTTTAAATCGGTTTGATTAGTTTGAATGAGCTTGTAAAATTTGATTGGATTATAATATTTGGAAACCTGAAACTTAAAAAATAATGTATATTAATTGAATTGGTCCTACACCGATGATAATTTCAACATTATTTGAATTTTGGTAGATTAATATTACAATACAGTATACAGAAACTCACGAAATTAGTGAGAATGCTCATGTATTCAATTGTTGTTTGGAAGGTGAAGTTTTAGTTATGATACTAAATGAGAACTACTTGATATGATTACTTTTTCAATACTTGAGCTACGACATTTTCATGAGAAAAAGCTTCAGCTACTACTCAAATTGTGGAGTAGAAGTGTACAATAGCTTAAGTATTGAAAAAATGATCATTGACAAGCAGTTTGTTATGGGAAGTGGAATTTAAGAGTATTCATTTGATTTTTTCGGTCCACTATATATATTTATAATACTTGGCTCACGCCCAGTCTGTCATGTGAGCTTTGTTTCCGGCAATGTGAATGGCCAATACTATGTGATCAATGTGTATCACGATACAGTGTGATTCTATTATTCGTAGCAAAACCTACATTTGTCAACAGCTAACGGCCAATCGTGGGGCTTCGATTATTTCTAATTATCAATAAATCAGTGGTTTTTTGACAATTTCTTAGTCTTTTTCATTCAATATGAATAATTACCACAATATCAACTTCTCAACTACACAAGAAGTGAAAAATGATCAACTCAATGAAGCTTCCATGAGCTTGGAGCTCATATAAGCATCACCCTCAGTGAAAAAAAATTACGAGCCAGAACATCATTTAAATAAAAGACCAATCATCACACCGATACATAATTTCATATGACCAATATGAAATAATAGATGAATAGGTGAATCTCATATCATCAATCATCATGTAACATCATACCTTGCTGTATCTGAATAGTAATGTTCTTTGCTCAGGTTATGAATAGTAAGAGCCAAAATGATAGAGACCAGTTGAGTTTATTTACTAGTATAGCACCTGAAACCGTAAATATCGAAAAGTGAAACAAAAAAAAACCACAGCCTCGATTTTAATCTTGAATAGCTCAAATTGTTCGTTAGGATGTGTAGAAAAAACGCTATAAGTTTTCAGGGCGGGGAAAATTGAATTTAACCCTTTGAAGGTTAAAAAAGGGGTAAAAATGGGTAAAATAAAAAAAAGTTATAAAATTTCGAAAAAAAATGCGAAAATAATTAATTAAAGGCCCAAATTTTTTCGAAATATGAAAAATTAGTTAAATACCAATGTGAGATACAAAATGAGCCCAACGTAAGGGTTAAAGAGGGCACATTTATGGGCAACTTTTGGTAACTTTCGTTATATTTCAATAAAATTTTCACTGCGTGTGTTTAAAAGGGCAGCGATTTAAAAAATGGATTGAAATGTTTGAAACTTATATATTCCATCATCCAAAACCCAAAGGGCAGCCCTTAAGGACAAAATGTGTATGTAGCGTTTAATCATAAAAATTTATTTGAATGTTGTTTTAATGGGAAGCAACTTAAAGAATTAGAACAAAAATTTTATAAATTTAATTTTCCCTGCAATTTTATGGGTCAAAGGGCAACCCTTAAGGGCAAAAGTGCTAAATTGCATTCGATTTTCATGAAATTTTTTTTTTTATTTTAAAGGGTACCGATATAAAAAATAATTTGAAACAATAATTAATGAAACCAAAGTACACATTATTAATAAATAAAGAACCACAGTACAAAACCTTGAGTAAATTACCGCGTTTGAAATTTTTTTGTACCCTACTGCGCAAGTATCCAACAACAATAGAAATCCAGACTCCTCTCTAGCGAACACGTTCTATGATCGGCATCATAGCAGGGCGCCAAAGATAAAATACTTGTTTTTTTTATAACGAAAGAGAAAAATTGTTTATGTAAATGTTGAAAATTTATTTATAAAAAAATTACTTGTCGTTAGTATTTTTGTTTTTCAATACAAGACTTCTCAGCTTAAAATTTATGGACAAAATTGGAGCAATTAAAATTTAATTTAGGGCTAAAAATGGCCATGTTATAAGATACGCGGGTCCTACATGGGGAAAAAAAGTTTCAGAAAACTCGTGGAAATGGCGGCAAACATATGTGTAATTTTATTGTATACTGAATACATTTCCCACTCTTATTTTCTCTGGAAAACTGTAACATTCGTTGAAAAAATGCACGTTTCGAATTACATAAAATTGTCTGGATCAAAAAGTGTACTTAGCAAGTACATCAAAATTTGTGTGAGTATGTGAAATTATATGTTTAAGCACCTGCTATTTGGATTTTCAGTTCGGAAATTTCCCTCGCTTTCCACAGGCCATTTTCTTCCGGCCAAAAAAAAAATATTTTTTTTTGGTCATAACTGTCCTTTGAAGAATGTTAGAGACCTCTAACTGGTCTCAAATTGAAGCAAATTTGAATATTTAAAAAAAAAGTTCCTTACAATTTTTTGTGTACAAATTGCCATTTCTGAGAAAATTGGGGGTAAAGAGTGAAAAATGAGAGTTGTCAGTGACAGCGCCATCTTTGATGAACTGTAACTATTTTCCCAATAGCTGCAAAAAAAGCTGATTTTTTTCCAGTTTCAATTAGCTTTCTTTTAAGCCATTAAACTTCATTTTCTGACATGTACTTTTCGATTTATTAAGGGAAAACCGTGGATTTGAGGGGTGAAAATTCAAATTTTCAAACCACTGTAACTCCAAGGGAAAGCATTTTTAGGAAAAGTCGTAAGGAAGTTTTTTTCTTCAAATAATATGCAAAATACGATTCCGTTATTTTTTTATTTTCCGGTTATGGCTTACGGGGGGGGTTACCGCCCCACGGGGGGGAGAGTCCCCACCCTTAAAATATATAGCGAATACTTAAAACATACTAACAAAACATTTTAACTACAAAAAGTTTTAAATAAACCTGAGAAAATTTTATGCAAGGTCAAAAGCTTCAGGTGCCATACTATACAGAGAACTACGACTTTTAGAAAAAATATATTTATGTGCAAATAGTCTCGAATCTGAATATAAATCATTCCAAATGAAGGCCACTATTTGTTTTGTTACTTCAGGATTGATGCTGAATGGTGAAATGGCATGTTAGAAGTCAGTATAAAAAAGTTATAACAAATAGTTGTGATCTGATCATTTGTTGCACATAATCAGATTGATGAAGCATTGAAAATTAATGAGAAAATCATCCAAATAATGATAACAACATGATCTTAAAAAAAAGACAATTTTCCACTAGTGTATCTGTTTTGGGGAAAACTATCAAATTTTGGATAATAGACGTATGAATTTGATATTAATTGATAAAGACCAAGTCTCTGGACCGTCAATAGATAGTCCAAGGTGAAAGTCACATGATTTCGTCTACTAGTGTGTAGTTTACTTTAAAAGATTGTCTAAAAAATGGAAATAATGCTGTTTTTTTGGCTGAAGGGAAAATAACAAGATTCGCATGGGAGTTATTTTTTCAAATGCAAAATAATTGTTTTTATGAAAACAATTTTTAATCACGGAAAATTGTGAATAAATTGAAAATGATATACATTATCTTTTAAAATGTTATTCCAACCTTCAGCAAGAAGAATAATCGACTTAAAGCAACATTTATATAATTATTTAGCTAGAAATTTCATGTTTTTGACCTAGCAGGTTTCGGAATGAAATTACTTTTCAATTCGTGTGATACTATTTGGATGTTGGTAATCCCGTAGCAATGTACTATCACTCATCTAATGTTGAGAAATATTATGCAAATGCAATGTCTGTCAGTAACTGGAACAAAGTCGGGAAAAGCCGCATTAGATTAGTTGCAGTACGATAGGAGAATCGCCACAGTATTTTTCTTGGTAGGGTAAGTTAGAAATGTTGTCTTATCCTTCTGAGTGTCAGTCGCGAGGAATTTCCTTGTCTGTAACTACTGCTCAGGAAAAATTGATAATGGATTCTACAGACATTCGAGTCAGTGGAATTTATTGGTCATTGCCTGCCAAGGTTTGTAAAACAAGTTATGATGCTCAGAAATATCATACGTCACATTAGGGCTGCTCAAAAAGGCGAGACAACCACGTTTCCTTTGAAGTATCCAACCTTTCCTCTTCACGAATCATCTAGAAGTTGATGGCAACATCGCTGTCATGTGGTGGTTGAGAGAGGAGCACATCCTTTGTGTAACAGTGTGCCAATTTGAGTTTCCCCAACAGAAATGCACCATCACGAAAACTCTTTGTTGTATAGCAGAGATACTTTTTCCTTGCTCTGCCAAGAGAATATTCTTTGTAATAGTTCGCGTGATGACGTGACAATAACAATTGATTATGATGAAGATTGTAATGAATCAAGACACCCACACTTACACATACCTTAAACTTTGGACAAACGCTTGATAAAATTTTTGGAATTTTGGAGTTCTTAGAAAAAGTGCATTGATTTCTTCTTATGTGGATCTTTTTGCATGGTATATTCCTCGTGGTATATTCCTCTTGCGTGCACATCTTCTATTGCCTACCATAATGTTGAACATAAGAAGTTTCACATAATTGTTGATTTAAAATTTCGTTTACTCATTTTTTGCACAGTTTTTAGTATGATGTATGATGCACACCTGAGTCTTTAACTTGTGTGCGAGTAATGCAAAACGACAAATTCTAGCATGTCTTGAAGCACTGAGCATTGAAATTTAGAGCACACTTCTGAAAATAACTGATGTTCTTCAACGAACAATCACTCTTGAATGACAGGACCAAGTACTAAGTCAGTTATCCGACGTCTATTCCAATATAATATATAACTTTGGATCTCAAATTGGACAAGAAATCGGATAGTGAATGGCCCGCTCACAGTGAAGCCGGCCTATCATAGAGTAAACATTTATTCGACGCTTGCAAATTATAGACTTCGAATAAATGAAAATATACAGGCATCTGATTACCATACGTATTCTGAAACGTATTTATATCTGAAACGTATCATATTCACTCAAAATACTTTAAATGGTTCATGATATGCAAATATGAACCTGCAGTTCTATTCAACTTAGTGTTATCAATGATTTCGAACACAAATATGTAACATTATGCAAGTTAGTAGCTATTGAATATCGAGATAATATTATTTGCATACCGCACAAATATTAAAGGAAAGACTTGACCAAGTTTGTATTTGTCAATAATTGAGACTTTTCACTGTGATCAGTAATCAAAAAATGACTTGCTGAAAAAATAATCAATAGTAACATCACTCATCGTATTAAAACGTTCCAATAGGCTTCATCAAGTACAGAGAAGTTTGCTGGTTGAAATTTCCCTATATCAATCAATATAGTAGTTTCAGCGACTTTAGCATACGTTCCTAGCAATTACGGCTTCAAACACAGTTTCGACACTGTACAAGTTACAGAGAAATATTATTGAAACCCTTCCTCATCGATTGCTCACCTCTCTCCAAGAGTCTTGAAATTTCACATGATTACATTCATATTATTCAGTACTTTGGCTTTTGAAGCTTTCATCTTTGAGCTGCCTACGATACCTTTATGAAACTTGACAGACTAACTTGTTTCAACTAAGCTGTAGCTAAGAGCGAACCAAACTTTCTAACAAGAATCCCTCTGAATATTTCAATATCCTCTGATTGGGTCTGTTCTTCAGCAAACCTCTCCGCTAACAAGACTTCGGGTACTTTGAGTCGAGCGATGAGTAGGTTACAATGGACATTTTTCCAATGCAGCTATGCTTTGGCTGAATTTGTAACGCGCCGGCAATTTTTAAAGGAGACAATCCAACCGAGGGTGGATGCTCATTCTGGAATTCAATTTGATACTTGATTCAGAAAAATATTGATCTATTTTCCAAGTGGCTAGTGAACATTTAGATTGCTACATGTCAGTGACAATGAATCCCTCTCCTTGATGTGAGTATTTTCATAATCGAAAAACGGCCTCCTGGAAAAGATCTCCAGTTTAAATCACATCATAAGATGCAAATCCTTTAATTTTGGATTTTATCTCAGACTGCGAATTCATGTTTCATTTATGTCACCATCCAAATCCAACTTCAGGCAGAATTGTTCTAACACACGATTAACGTTCCTCTCCCGATTGTACTAGTTGAGCATAGGATAGAACAGGTTTGTTCGATACTAATAAATAGGTAAATACATACATTGATTATTCAGTTTACATCTTATTGATGAACTTGCGATTCTTACAAATCTATGAACTCGTACAGTTTACATTACTTGTAAACTCATCCTTCACACTTGTAAACTCAATAACTTTTTAAACATAATCTGAACTTGTAAAGTCAGTTTATATTGCGATACACTTGTTGATCAGTTGATGATATTAACATAATCATAAATCACTTTTTTCGCCATTAGAGCTCTATGATGAATTCAAGAGTCATTTGAGAATATATAAAAATTTTATAGAGAACAAAATATTATCATATAGATCAGAGTTGCTATAAATTTCTTATTTAGGAAGTTGGATCATAGTTCTATTCCACTGTAATAAGAGGAGCACTTCACCTTCAGCGTAGTAATCATTGAGCGTTTAACAGCGTCTCAACATCAAGCCACCACGCATTAATCTTGTGTGATCTATTAACAGCAGAACAAGAGAAATAAATACTGGGATATAATTCCGAAAGCAATTTGGTTAATGCGTTTAGCAAAAGCCAGCATATTACGAGGTTTGTAATGTACAACGTTAATCATGTTATTCAGAATAATTATTACGAGTTAGTTTATTGTGGTCCATGGTCTTGGTGCTTTTGATAGCCACATAATCTTTGTTATTATAGCACAAATTTCTTAATATGCGAAAGTAATGGGCTCTATTTTTTACAATCAACGATTGTCCTTTTCAAGTAATATGGAGGTTACTATTTCAAAATTCGGAGGTCTTTCATTTAATGAGTTCATGAATGAATTATTATTATTGAGTAGAAAATACGTTATGCTCTTAAAGAATTCATCTCCTGGATTCTATATTGGATAACTGGATTCATCTAATAATATGAAGTCAGCCAGATGGGAAGTTGAACTAGTGTCTGTAACTATAATAATAGTGTCTGAACGTGTAGTCTGTTAGCACTGCCTAATTTGTGGGCTCGAATCCCGCCGGTAGGCATGAGACATGGACACAGATCATCTCATCAATCAGTCATGCACTTTTCATTACCTTCCCACAGACAAAAAAGCTCATGTGGGAGTTAGTATTCGTAATAAAAAAATGCCACCTATATATGCAGTACCTAGATCGAAAAATTGACTTCTGATACAGAAACTGAAAGAGAAGTGAGGAGTAAGCTCATTCTGATTAGTTTAAACCAATCAAAGACAAGCAGAGTTTAGTTGAGTCACACAATAGTATACTTCTACAAATGAATTCATTCTTAAACTACAAAACATATATTTTTGAAGGTGGGTAACATATATATAGATTGAATGTAATAACGCTAACTCATAACGAAGAGAATCTATATAGTTCCTCATAGAGCGCGGGGTCATCAGGATGAGGCAAAGGTGCAGACTGTATATTCTTGGTGGTGGTGGGGGGCTTTCAAGAACCATTCTTGGGAAAACCTTTTTCGGTAAGTTGCCATATTCAGGTTCTGGTTCAGGGGGGGGGGCGTATCACCCCTGCCTATAGTTCCCATTCATATAGTTCATGTATGCTCATAGCAACAACTATCAACTATCTCTATTCAATGTATCACATGAATAGATTCGATTCAGCACGTCTTATAATATGATTAAATTTCCTAGGGTTGCTTGTGAGTTCTACTCTCCCTCTCAACCCCAAGCATTCACTCAAGTGCAACATCCAAATTGGAATATAGACAATCTTTCTTCAATATCCTTCTACATTTTCCTCTTATCATCACACACCAAAAGATAATTCGGGTTGATATTATTTGAAGCCGCATCATATGGTTTGATAGAGTAGGGGAATAGAGTCAAGACGTGGTGAATGAAGATCCAGAAGGAAGCAATTCCAGACCGATAAAAAGGAGCTTCCATGGCGTCGTTCACTGGATAATGCTGTGAAGCTGGATATGATAACAGATGATAATTGGCATACTCGAAAATTTTCGCTTTCTCAGATCATCTCAGCCTCTATTCAAGTGGAAGCATCGGACATTGCTGGATTAGATTAACTTTTCTGCTCTCTTCTTTGTGGCAAATCCGCACAGGATCTCATCTCTATCTTCTCCATTTCACACCAGTGCTTGCTTCCATATTATCAATCTTGTTCCCTTCATATGAAATATAAGCTCAGACTCAATGAAGTGAAGTAAGGTAGTGATTACAGTCAATATGTTGCGGCAATATTGTATTCCATTCGAAACCATAGATATTCTCAACAAATAATAGGAGAATATGAGGAATCATGCAGTTGTCTACTACCTGTGAATTTGAACTAGTTTTGTTCGAGAACTGTGAACAGCGTGCACCTATCTATACAGAGTGAGTCATATCTATGGGAACCCTTCAAAAAGTTGGATACTGTTGTAGATATAATACTGTAACTTCCAGGATAAGTTATTGGTCAAATACTCTACCTTTTGACGTGCAACTAACTTCCAACCCCTCATAAGGGGATGACTTAAGGGTTGTAACTCGAATATTTAAAATGTAAACACCTATTGTGTGGTACATCATTTTCAAGGTCTTTTTAAAACAAGAGAGATAACGTCAATTAATATGTTCTCTGATACTTACATTCAAAATGGCGGCTGATTGAAGTTTTAATTTTTAAGGAAATGAGAGGTTGTAACTGAAATATTTGGAACATTAAGACCCATTGTGTGGTACATCATTTTCAAGGCCATTTAAAAAAAAAAGATGACATCAATAAAAATGTTCTATGATAATTTTATCCAAAGATTTATCTAGTTTTGAAAAAAATAATTGATAAAGTTCAATTGGCCGCCATTTTTGTTAAAAGTATCATAGAACATTCTTATTAGTAGATGAGAAGTGCGGATTTTTGAGCGTTTTTTTACAACTTTTCCCCCCCTCCCCCTTCCCCCCGCAACCATCCTACATATTCCCCACCGCCCCGCTCCTGCCATACCTCTCCTGCCCCCTCCCCCCGCTCCTTAGATGGAGAAGAACCTCACCCTCTCTCTCTCTCTAGAAGAAGGAGAGGTGGAAGAAGAAGGAGAAGATGAAGAGGAAGAAAAGGAGAGGTGGAAGAAGAAGGAGAAGAAGAAGATGATAACGATGATACTCTCTCTCTCTCACTCTCTCTCTCTCTCTCTCTCACTTTCTCTAGTCATGCTCCATTTAATCTATAGATAGTCATGCCCCAATTACATTCAGTCAAGCTCAATTACATTTTAGTCACGGTCTATTTGATGATGATTTATAGCAGAGAGAGAGATATGTGTGAGAGAGAGAGAGAGAGAGGCAATCTACTGACAGATTTAAGACTAATTTATTTGCACAATTCACTACAATTGTTCATCACTTCCTCTTCAATTTTTATTAGTTTACTAACAGACAGTTTATGGGGTCTGTAATAACATAGATCATAACATAAATCATTTATATCGTTCAAATTCACTGTGTTTAAGAAAATGTCTTCTAGTTGTTTCACCAAATGATGATTTTCATGAGTTGAATGTTTAATTGCAATTTCACATGCATCATACCAATCAATACACTGTTCTAATCTCATTTCCAATTCACTATCAGCTTGCATCCACTTGCACGGGTCCAAGATGAGCGAATGAAGAAACTATACATATGTTGGTACTAATATAGAGAAATTAAATGGTTCCTGCCCCTTCCCTCCAATGCAACATACATGAGCAGTATGATATTTCAATGCTTGCATACAATAAACACATTGAATTTCTTGTCCGTTATAGAAAAAGCCATATCTTGCAAAGTTTTTCTTTTCTGTATCTGAATAAAATTAACATTTTTCATGCTAAGCATTCTATTGTTTTCACACATGAAATTTGGAGATGAGTCCATATTTTTCATTATCAATAAATTATAATGAAGAGCCGCAAAGAGGGCACATCAGCCCCTCTGATTGCGATGATGAATTTCACAGGCATTATAACACCATGAACTTGTAAAGTAGTTAAAATTTGGTTTCTCAATTTCATCCGGTAAACAACATATGTTTTTGTGTAACCTTCTAAGAAACTGAGCTTTCTCTGTACCTCTTGTGTAGATTTTATCATATCCTTCAAGATAAGATATCAATAATTCGTCTGTGTAATTAAAATGACCATCTTCACAGCGTATTTTGTGATAATTTTGTTCTCTGCCCATGTTGCTTGCTTACGCAATTTATCATTCAATTCTGACTTTGCAAATAGCGACTTGAAATGCAACACAACAAAGCTATTTACCTGATCTACGATTCCGATTTCTTTCACGATAATTTGATTGGAATTTCCCTTGAACCAATGCATGTTGACTGTTGCGAGTTTTTTACAGGAGAGAGTTTCTCCCTTCTGTTGTGCTGTTTTGACCTCCTCCATCGTCCTCCTTTGTCCTCCGTTCTCCTCCTTCATCGTCCTCCTTTGTCCTCTGTTCTCCTCCTCCTTTGTCCTCCTTTGTCCTCCGTTCTCCTCCTCCTCCTCCTCCTCCTCCTCCTGTGGTTTAGGTGTACTACATCTTGATTGATAGTAGAAGTAGTCTTCCTCGACATGAAGATCACAGTGGATCCCAATAGATTGTGTTTTCTTCTCAGAATTAGAAGACATTATAGGTGTACTACATCTTGAGTCATAGTAGATGCTGTCTTCCTCATCATAATCATCAAAATCACACTGTATCCCGATAGAGCGTGTTTTCTTCTCAGAATTAGAAGACATTGTAGATGTTAACTGATCAAAGCTAAAACCTCAAATGAGTAAAATTTGAAAAATGCAATACTTAAATAGCTTGTGCTCTATCGAGAAATTACTGAACTTCCTTCACCATGGAAGTAAGAGGAGTGTACTCCATGATACGATAACTGATTAAAATGCAATAAGCAGAAGTATTCGGAGGTAGAGCTTCCTTAAATTCCATATCTATTCTAACATCTGTGGAGGATTTCAAATGAGAAGATTGATGTGAACAGTCAATTACAATCAGAGGTGTTTTAGTACAAAATGTGTCAAAATCAATCTCTGTTCCAAGCTCACTATTGATACTATGGTTATAGTAGGCCGACGCAAAATCCAAAAACATACGGTACATCAATTGTTGTTTACCAAGGAGGTTTTCATAAGGAAAATAGTCAGAGTTCAAGTGAACCTTTGCATTCTGAAGATTACAACTATCAAATTCCGAGATTGATTTATTCATTTTATTCTCACAATCTGTTTGAAATGCTAAAACAACATACTTTGGTGTGTCGAGATGGGATGCGGTTTTTACCGCCCAAGAATGAACAGTGCTATTTTGTAAATTTGGTAATTCTGAAATATCCCAATGACGAAAGCTCAGCTTCAGCGGTGTATCAGCATCGAGCAATCTCAAAAATTTCAACCTCACATGATCTTCCAAAGTAATATAGGGAATTCTTCATTGAAGCTTCATTATTTTTATATTAACGTTTGTTGCTTCTGTAGATTCGATGCAATTGAGATCTGTTGGTGATCTCAATAATACAAGTTCTTGTTTTAAGTTTAAAATTATTCTTTTAAAGTCTTCAAAAAATGGTAAAACTAATTTAAGAGGTACACAGAATGTAAACTTATTATCTTTTAGTGTATATCCTGCTCTGTCAAACCCAGCCAAGCGATATGTGTTCTTATCAAACATATTTTTCACTAGTATAGCTTTAATTGTTGATGTTAATCCAATTAGTCTTGATTTAGAAATTTGTTGTCCTGCCAATTCATATCGAATTTCATCAAAGAGATTTACAATGAGGTTACTGGATAATATATACTTAGCTTCTATCGGATCATCACTGGCCTTTGCAGCTGGTTTTGTACACTCCACCTCCTCCTCAATAAATATAAATGATTTGCATGAAAGACTGTACTGATCCATAGAAGCCACATGGATGCGAGCTTCATCTGAGGGTTCAATTTCTTGACCCGAAAATACTATATGAGTATGGAACTGAAATCTAGTAATATCATTATAGAACTCGAGTTGAGATTCAACATCGAGAATTTCACTAATTGCTGCGCCGTACATGATGCCAATCTACTATAAATCCCAACTTTTCCAATATTCTCGTGTGTTTCATTCTTTAGGTTTGAAAACAAGGAATCCCATTTCAAGTTCTTTGTTTCTCACGAATGTGAAGTCTAATTGTAATTATACTTTCCAGAAATCAATAAACGATCCTTCTTGATCGGTTACCTTTACAATAATGCTTTGAATTCTATGTGTGTTTGAAGGCATATAGATTATCGGATTAGGCATTTCATTTATCAAATACCCACTAGGTACTCTAGGTGAAAACTTGTATATAATATGTTTCTGTTTGCCATCAGAGTAACTCCCACAGGCTATATTGCACTCAACTACAATAGAGTCAATATTTGTTATGCTAACTAAATGCTGAGAATAATACCATTTACTCGGTTGTAATATAACATTATCAAAACCAAGCATTTTTCCTATTGAAGTAGATGATGTAAAGTCAATAGGCTTATCAGAACAAATTTCGAGCTTCATAGTATTCATGTTAGCTCTTATATTAAGTTTCTTTCCATCACTATTCAATTTAGTCTTTAAAGCTAATATAATGTCATCAACTTCATACGCACCCTTTATCAAGATCAATTAATTTATCACCATATTTGAAGGTAGAATTTTTACCTATTATAACATTTGCAATGCTATTGTAAGTACAGAAATTAATCAATCCAATTTTCCATTCTTTATTTTTATCTAAATCAAGAATTTCTTGCAAATGTTCATAGAGATCACTTGATCTAGATCGTAATGTAATAACAACCATCTTACATGTTTTCGGTACAAATACTGGATTACAACTGGTTCGCAAAAAACAAGAGCATAAGGTGTCCACATATATTTGTATGTAATGGTTGCATGTGCTCAACATTGTAAAGAATATTTACACCTGATTCTTTTTTCCAATATTTATTCAATTCATAAGGTGGTTGTAAATTACCAATTGGATAAAAATAGTAAACATTTGATCCTCGTTTCTTATAACCAACCCAGTGTGTACCATGTCCAGATTGAGTGTCCAAATTAACAATACAATTCTAATTTTTTAGAATTTCATTAGGTAATGTATCTATCATGTATACACCTCGTAGGGGAATTTGTAATAATTCACACCATTTTATTAGATCGTGAATAGACAATTCACTATCAATATTCATTTTTTCACCTTCTTTGTCTTTCTACGTTTTTTAACTCCTTTTTTACTTTTTTTCTTTGGGAATAAACTTACACCATATGGTGAGGAGGAGGAGGGGTTGGGCCAAATCAAAATACGACCACCACTCAAGATTGGGGGGTACGGTTTCAAATAGTAACCTCTACCTGCAATATGCTGTTTCAACTGAGCAATAGCTTTTTTCCTTATCGACGTGCTATGAGTTTTCCTAACACTTCTGCTCTTCTTCTTCTTCTTTCTCAAACCATCGCCAAACGCTGCTTTAGCTTTCATCACGTTTGTTACAAGATAACTAAGTGCTTTTTCACTAAGAGATGTTTTTGGATTCTTGAATACCTCCCATGCAGTGTTTGCAAGAGCTCTGTCTGCAATCGCTCACGACTTATTATTACTATTTTGAGTGTATGCTATATCATGTACCTTACAGGCTTTATCTAATGAATTTATTCCTTGATCACCCCTCTTCAACCTTTCATTAACCTTGGTGCCAGGTCCGCACCACTGATAGCTGGGGATATGAGTTTCAGGGGATGCATTTATCAATTTATTTATAATAGTTGATGTAATGTCCCCCGCAGTACCCGCTATACCTTTGATAATTTTGCTAGCCAAACTCAAGATTCCTCTCCCTCGTTTCCTAGAAGATAACTTTCTTCTAGATACCATTTTCCATTACCTTTCAACTCAATAGTTGAACATCGACTGAGGTTGATTAATCAAACACTTAACCTCAATCGAGAGACAAAGAAATTGTCTCACCAAGTGATTCATATATTACTACAAAGTTGGTATGTTTTAATCAATAGGGAATACAATTTTCTATCATCAAGAGTCTTATTAACACACTTGTTAAGTATGTTGTAAGTTTTGTAGAAATTGCAAAGAATTGAACGTCCATCAATCATAAATCCATACCAATGTCTTAGACTTACATCGAGAGAAGCATCTGATGAATTGACACATGATTTGATATAAGATAATGTATGATTTCTTACTAGCAGTGATTCCTGCATCAATTGAGGTGTTTCCAAATCCCTAATCTTATTTCGTACATTTTGTATAGATTCCAATATTCTCTTACTATCATTTTGCATTGAATCATTTTTTTTCAAAGCAATATGGAGAAGTAATAGCATATTGACACAACATATTATAAAGAGAAGAACAAATAAAACTCTCCATACGATTATCTCCATTGCACAACTAATCCCTTCAAGTGTTGTAACCATACTGATAAAAATAGATTGCAATATCTATAGTGAGTGTATAGCGCTAACAGATGGAAGAGAATCTTGCAACAAGGTCGAGACTGACATGTGGTGCATGCGTGTGCGCATGCAGCAGCAACTATAAAATAGCTTCTCTTGTAACCGAACACTCATTGACTGTATAGTTACAAGAGCATTACTATTCTTGCGTGAACTATTCTACATTCATTGAGTGTTCAGTTACAAGAGGATCTATTCTTGCGTGGACAGTGTACTATTCTACATCTTCTTCTTTGACATAACAAACAGGTGAGAATTAAAAACGATTTTTATAAAAACAATATTACAATTTATTATTAATCACTACAATATTTACATTATATACTACTACTACTTGTAAAGCATCTCACTGCAACATGGTATGACAATAAGATTGTTAAATTTTACAATCTTAATGTCAGTCCATGTAGCAGTGACATGCTTCACCACTATTGCTAAATTTTTACAATTAGCATTAAATTTGATAACTTTTACGGGCGAAATTATGGATGAAAATCTCTGAAGTGGATATACCTCAGAGATTTTCTTTGTAGATGCAATGTTTATTTTTAATATTATTCCTCTCCCGTGGTGGTTTGTTTCCTCATGAGCAGAGATAATACTATGCGGGACATCCACAGTTTAGCTGTGGTTCTATTGATGATTGAAACAAAATCATCCTGATTTTCATCATTCCACGCCACCGCCTCCTCTAGTAGCGGAGCCATGGAGGAGTTCTCAGCTTCATATGCACGTTGTTTCTGTTAAATAAAAATAAATCTATGATTAGTAACTTATTATAATTTGTTTCAGATTATCAACTACTTGTGATCAACAGATTATTATCATAATCTCAACTTGATATCATCAGATTGTCAAGATATTCTCTACACAAAGTGAGTAATATCAGTTATTGAAATAATATTTCTTGCTTCATATTGCAGAGTCCAATAGTGATGCATACATCAAATTAATAAGCAAACTCTTTCAATGTACATTGCAACAAATAACTATCAACTGAATCAGTAATTTTCTAAACACATCACTTCAATATTATATTCTATTATAGCAAAAAATAGTATGCATGATTAGTACAAATAATTTAAATAATATGTAAGCATCATAATAATGAAATCAAAATATTCATCTTATTCAATTTTTGACTGAAGTCTAATCAACTAGTAAGCTTGATCAGTTCAATTTCAAAAAGTAATCATTATAATATTGATGAATTCAAATTTTACACATCTTATTCAATTCTTAACTGAACTCTAATCATTTAACATCACATGTTGACTTGCTAAATTTCTTCTCAATATTACTGTGATTTCCATTATGTTCGTTGATTTCACAGAGTTCGAGTGTGCACTACTGCATAATCACTCCAGTCTTTGAGGAAAAAAGACGTATGAAGAACTAGTCTGAGAGTTGGAGTGTAAGCAGAGAGAGAGAGACAGTACAGCACATCATCCATTGTATGTAAGTATGATACAATTCTTTATTTTTCTAATCATGATTTTTTCAGAACTTACTTCTTTTCTGATAAATTAATACTACTACAATGCACTTATTCCTAACAAATCACTAATATCTCGATTCTGATTAGGAATTACTTCTACAACAGAGTGCATATTGTACAATATCCAGCTTGTTTTCCCACAGCATCTTCTTCTTCTTCTTCAACATTCATCTTTTCTTTTCCATTATAGCTCATCTTTTTATATATACAAAACGGGACATGTATCACTTTTTCATAAGGATTTTCAATAATATATTTGCAATATACACATTGCAGATATGATTTCTCATGTAAAAAATATCCATTTATTGCAAAGGATCGTCTGTTGCCAACCAATTTTCTAAATATACTGAACAAAGCACACATCGAACAATGTCAGGTGCTCGCACAAATTTAGAACCCTGTTTAGCCATATTTTGAGGTGACAACAGACTCGATTCTAATTTCCAACAATTATCAAATGTTAATAACCTCAATCATCCGTGCATGAAAATCCGATCCTGAGATAACATTTTTGCAGCTTGTCAAATCACAACTGATTTTTTTTAGATTAATGTTTACTTGTTTTTATATCTAATTCTGTGCCATAGTAATATATTCTTTGTTTGTTTTCAGCACCCCGCTAGTAGCAGAGATTGAGCATAGCAGAGAACACAGGGTTAGAGGAGTGAGTTTGCGTGCAATTCGCCATCGCATTTCCTTCAAAAATGTAGCACCTGACATTGAAAATGTGCTTCAAAACTCAAAAGCTCGTGTTTTGAGATAAGAGAACACGCTGCATGTTTCGAAGGAAATGTGAAATGGTTTTTAGTATTAAATGTATTATTGTATAAGATGGTAGTTTTAGAATCAGAGGAATCCGAAGCTGTTTCATCCATTGTGAATCTACATAGCTACTCAGCCATAGGCTTTAACGTCTTGGAGAGTTATGACAAATTGAATGAACATTTTATGTTAGCGGTTAGGAAAATTTTAAGTTCATTCAATAACTTTGTTCGATTTGGGAGTGGGTGGGTGTTGAAGAAGATTGACTCGCTTGATGTAAATGTGATTGGATATAATCCAATATACACAAGCAGTTATATTCAAACACCCCAGTTCATCAACAATAACAAATGTGTTATCAATGTCAAAAATCATTCTGATAAAAAGTGCTTTCTGTGGAGTGTTCTAGCCTATTTTCACCAGGAACGAAATAATTCGAAATTAACGGTGAAATATTTGAGCAAATTTGCTCACAGGCTGAACACTCGCAGAGTTAATTTCCCAACCACCGATTGCAACATGAAGGAATTTGAAATTCTTAATACAGACATTGCAATTCATGTTATTGCGTATGACAACAAAAAGTTTCTCCCCTATCGAACAAGCATATTCTGTACGCGTAAATACCAAATTAATCTTTCAATGTTGAAAGGCGATGCAGGAAAAACACATTTTTGTTTAATTAACACCATGAATGGGGAAAATGGATTGTCGCGTCTTCTTTCTCACCTTTCGAAAGCTAAAGCACAAGTAGATGTTTGTAATTTCTGTTTTCACAGACTTACATCAAACAAAACAGTAAACCGGGATGGGAAAGCAAATTTGATGAGACATCTAGAGCTTTGTTCAAGTTCCAGTCTCAGAGAACTTTGTACCCAAAACGAGGTGAGACAATTAAATTTGAAAAACTCGGTTTGACTTTGAAGAAAAAGTATACAATATACGTGGATTTTGAAACATTTGTTGTGAATATGCACGGTAACGAATCTGATTGTGAGGATGTACCTATCACCAGAAGTTACACCAAAAAAAGCAGCGCATCATATTTCATGCGGGTATTTTTTCGTTGTAATTGATGTGAATGGAGATATCCCGTATGGCCCAGTACTCCATAGATCGAGTAATATCAATGAAAAGATCATGGAGAAATTTCTCAAGGAAATAATCGAACTGGGCAATTTATTGAGTGCGGATATAAAATGTGAAATTCTAATGGAGCATTTAAGTGAGCGTCAGCAATGCGAATTTCAAAACGCTGATAAGTGTGGCCTCTGTGATGAAGTTTTTACCGGAACAGACACAAAGGTACGCCATCATGCACTAGAAAATGGAAAGTTTTTGTGTGCTGCTCATGTGTCGTGTAATTTAAATACTCAAACTGACAATATGATTAGCTGTTACTTCCATAATTTTAGCGGATTTGACAGCCATTTTATTCTCAAAGCTCTTGGAAAATGTAAAAAAGAAATTTCCTGTATCGCCAATACATCAGAAAGATTTTTGACATTGACAATGGGAAAAATTAAGTTTTTAGATTCATATAAATTCATGAATGAATCTTTAGAAGTTTTAGTGCGCAACTTGGTAGATAGTACAGATATGGAATCGAAGTTCAAACATCTGTTTTCAGTATTTAATGACCCCAATCTCGAACATAGGCAACTCTTGTTAAAAAAAAGAGTATATCCCTATTTGTACATATCTTGCCCTGAAAAATTCGTTGAGACTTCTCTCCCTCCAATAGAATGTTTTTATAATGATCTTAACGATATACCCCTCTCCACCAAAGATTATGAGCATGCACAAAGAGTGTTCTCAACATTCAAGTTGAAATCTCTCGGCAAGTATCATGATTTCTATCTGTGCCTAGACATCATGCTATTAGTTGAGGTTTTTGAAGAAATGAGGTCAACGCTTTTTAGGTCATATGGCCTCGATGTGACTCATTTTCTTTCGCTTGCTCATTACACTTGGAATTGTATGTTAAAGTTCACCCGGGTTGAACTCCAATTGATCAGCGATCCCAATATACATCTAATGTTTGAATCAGGAATGAGCGGTGGTGTTTCGTTTATTGGCAAGCATTATTGCGAAGCCAATAACAAACACAACCCTGACACATACAATCCCACAAAACCAAGTAACTATTTGCTTTATATAGATTGTAATTTTTTGTATGCCCACTCTATAAATCAATTCTTACCTTATGGAAATTTCAAGTTCCTCTCAGAGGAAGAAATCCATGCTCTTGGCTTTACAAATTTGGAGAGTGAATCAGATACTGGTTATATAATTGAATGTGATCTCAAGTACCCACAGGAGTTACATGATATGCATGCCAATTTCCCTCTTGCTCCACTTCATCGAATTCCTCCTAGCGAATTGTTCTCCGAGTAGCAAACCAATGAGAACGGTCAAACTCTGACTATAGAACTCATGAACACACTTTTTGATCGAGAGAGGTACATTGTTCATTACATGAATTTGAAGCTGTACCTTCAACTCAGATTCTCAGATTGCAATTAACAAAAGTAAATCGTGTCATTAGCTTTTCCCAATCGCCTTGGTTGAAGAACTACATTGAGTTCAATACCTGTAATAGGCAAGCCGCAAAAAATAAATTTGAAGTCTCATTTTTTAAACAAATGTCTAATTTATGCTATGGAAAATCGATACAGGGGAATTGGCATCAATGTAATGTTCAAATTATCACAGACGCCAAGCGTCTAGATAAGTACATTTCAAATCCCCTATGTAAACGCTGGCAGATAATAAGTTTGGATGTGATTGCAGTTTTCTTGTGAAAGTTGGAACTAAAAATGAATAAGCCAATCTATTCAGGTTTCTGCATCCTGGATTTGAGTAAACTACACATGTATGATTTTTTCTACTGTGAATTGCAAAAAATCATACCATGGCAACGCATCCAGCTTTGTATGACTGATACAGATAGCTTCCTCTTATTGTTGGAGACACCCAACGTCTACCAACTGATAAGAGAAAATCTAGAATCGTTTGACACTTCAAATAACCCAGCTGAGCACGAATGCTTCTCCAATGAGAGGAATAAAGTTGTAGGAAAATTTAAGGATGAGGCAGCTTTAATTCCATTAAAATCTTTTCTGGGATTATGGGCGAAATTGTATTCATATCTTGTAAATAATGAGAAGGAGGAAACTGTAAATAAGTGTGTAGCAAAAGGTGTGAAGACACATGTAAAAAATAGAAAACTTAGTTTTTACCTGTATAAGAAATGTTTGATTGAACGATGCTAACATATAGAAAAATGTAATATGTTGAGATCCTTCAATCATAACATACATCAAATTGAATGCACAAAGGTTTGTTTAAGCCCGTTCGATGACAAGCGCTTTATTGCAGAGAACGGAATTAATACATTACCATTCGGTCACTACAAAATAGCAAACTGATTGCACAGATCAGTGTGTGTGTAACGAGGTAGTGACCAACACATCGAATTCTGTTTCAAGCATGTCTTCACACAAAGAAGAAGAAGAATGAGTAATATTAGAGCAAAATTAGCAGCCGAGCTTCACTCTGCTGCACATGTAAATTACCCCACATGTAGATATGAGTTGAAGAATGAGAATGATTCATATCAATCAGATCTGATTGAGATGGGTAGCTTATCTAAATTCAATAAAGTATATCGTTATATTTTAGTTGTTATTAATTGTTTTACTAAGTACGCTTATTATATATCTTTAAAGAGTAAGACTGCACAAAGTGTTTATAATGCACTCAAACCCATTTTTCGTAAGAATCAACATATGCATTTTTTCCAGATGGATGGAGGGAAGGAGTATTCTAATAAGCATGTGAAAGATTTGTTAGATAAGTATAATATCAAGCATTATTCTGTTTTCACTGATAAGAAAGCTATTATCGCTGAGAGATTAAATCGTATAATAAAATCAAAAATATATTGATCTTTAAATGAACATGGGAGTAAAAACTGGGTTAATAAATTACAAAATATTGTAGATGATTATAACAATATAGTACACAGTACCATTGGAATGCAACCTGAAGATGTAACTAAAAAACATTGTAAACACGTTTTAGAATCACTAAACTCTGTATTTAATAGACGATTCAAATTAAAAGTGTTGAAACCAAAATATAAGCCAGGTGATATTGTGAGAATTTCTAAAAAGAAACAGATATTTGATAAAAAATATCTGATGAATTGGTCACCCGAATATTTCTGAATTGTGAGCATACATCCCACAAGACCTATCACTTACTCATTAGAAGATCTTAGTGGTGAGATAATACAGGGTAGGTTTTATCAAGAAGAAATTAAAAAAACACATTTGAATGAATCTGAAAGAAATGTTGATTTGATAGAAAAAATATTGAGATGAGATAAGGATAAGATGCTTGTGAAATGGATTGGATTTCTACAACCATCATTCATAAATCGAGAGAACTTATTAGAGTAAGATTGTAAATAATCAGAGTAAGATCATATGTTAGATCACATGGTATAATTTTATCAATTCACATTTGTTGTGAATAATTAGAGTAAGATCATATATGATGTAAATAATGTACATTGTATAATTTTATTGATTCACATTTGTTGTAAATAATTAGAGTAAGATCATATGATGTAAATAATGTACATTGTATAATATTATCAATTCACATTTGTTGTAAATAATTAGAGTAAGATCATATGATGTAAATAATGTACATTGTATAATTATCTATCCATATCTGTTGTGGATAATCATTGTAATATTCTTTACATTGTGTGTTTTTTGAATAAAAACAACTTGAATTGAATGTATGCTCTTTCATTTCTCATTTTTGTCATAGAGAAGTGTGAAGTAGTAGTAGCATGTGGCACAAGGTGTCTAGGTGTTGAATGGGTGAGTACATGTATGTGTGTCACCTAGAGACGCTTCATTAGTGAGTGAACCAGACACATGAAACAGTTCGTTCTGTTTGTATATCTCACTTTCTCAACATGAACAAACTTGTCATTGTAAATTTCGATAAGTTAATTGCACAAGAGGAAAAGCCTGTATGGTGTAAGAATGGGGCATTGCTACCACATAACGCTAGAATTCTCATCGTGGGCCCATCTGCATGCGGTAAAACAAATTTATTGTTCAACTTGATTTTTTCCAAAAATGGATTGAGATTTAAACATATTTATTTAAATACTAAAAGTCAATATCAAGATAAGTACTTGTTTTTAAGAAAAGTCTTTTCAAAAATGAAAGGTATTGAATTCCATGTGAATGATAGTCCCGAAAGCATTCCACACCCAAATAATATACCACAATATTCTCTAGTTATATTTGACGATTTACAACTTAGTCACACACCTCAAATAAGAGATTATTTCACTATGGGTAGACATCTTAATATTGATACAGCATATTCAATTCAAAGTTATGGTGCAACACAAAAACATTTCACCAGAGATAATGCAAATATGATTGTTATATTCAAAATTAATCAATTATCACTCAAATTAATACATAAAGACTATGTGGGTGAAGATATTTGCTTCAGAGATTCCAGTAAATTGTGCTCAAATGTGTGGAATTCTAAAAAGCATAGTTTTCTTACTATTATGACTGAATGTGTAGCTAATAGTGGAAAATATAGGCAGGGTCTGGATAACTCTATTGACATTCAGTAGAGAGCAAGTAGCAGTGGAAGAATAAGGATGTCTTGTAGAAGACAAAATGCTAGCATTTGCTCTAATCGATAGGATTAAGAAATTGAGGAAAGTTATTAGAGATAAACATAGAAGCATTGTACATTTTGAAAAGTAATCTGATGATTACAGAGAAAAACTTTTTAAACTGATTTTCACACCTCTAGTTGAAATGGAGAAAACTAAATCTTCTCACCAATCTGATCAGAGTTTTATACCAAAAAAGGAGGAACAAGAAGAAGAAGAAGAAGATGAAGACGAAGAAAGTATGGAACTAGGAGAAAAACATGATGATATTAGTGAAACAATAGAAGTTGCATCACCATCAGCAGCTGAAAAAGATCTAAGCATGAACGATTCAAGTATATTTAATTCAACTAGGCTTGAGAGTGATACAAGCAGCAAAATAAAGAAGATAAAGAATCAAGTGCTTGCACAATATTTGTATACATTTCATAGTGAAAAATTGGATAACTCGATTCCTTATGGAATTTCCTATGATTCTGACCAAAAATTATATTTTATGGGTGAGATGGTTGCTAGCTTTGACAACCACTTCTTCCATATTTATAACGAAAAATTCCGAATTACACATGGTCTATCAGAACTGTTATTTGCCCCAAGACCAAATTCATATCTCTTTGATGGGAAAGATCTAAATAAATACAAGAAGATTTTATCAATAACAAAAGTTCATTTGGATAGACAAGGATATGTGAAACGTAACAGTGGTGTAAAGTCTCGCTTAATTCAAATGCTGTTTCCCGTTAAAAAATGAAGTAAGAGAGGTTCAGGGTTATTGAAATTTGCAAAAAATACTTCTAGCAATAGAATTTACCAATATTATGACAACTATGATGAATCAATTGGTTCAGAGACTTCATTTATTAAAATCATCAAAACTTGCTGGACACTCGGGTCATGATGTTGAGATTGCATCAATTATAGAGGAATTACGTGAAACTAAAATTATTGTTTAGTTGCAGAATGAGCGTGCACAGATTCGGATCTCAAATCAACAACAGAGATATTCAGATTGCACTTGAATACGATCAACAATAATAAAGTTGACAAGAATTATTTGGATGAGAAATTGAAAGTTTTCTCAGACAAGATTAAAGATTTGCAAGTATTAGATAGAAATTATCTAAATACCAGATTGAAACAGCTTAGCACAGAACTTTTTACTAGAGTAAATGGAACTCATTCATGATAAGGAATATTTGGATAAAACTGTGCAGGCATTGAATAACATTGTTATAACAAAACAAGAGTTTGAAGATCGATTATCCGCAATGACTAATATGATAAAGACAAATCTTATGGAGGGGATTGAACAATTTGTTTCAAAAAATGATTTAAATACAATGCTAACTTCGTTTAGCGAAACTTATGTATTGAAAAATGATCTAAGTAGTGAAATGCAAGCATTTATTAAGAAAGATGAATTACAAGCTACAGTCAAATCAATTCGTGAGGAAATAGCATCTTCAATTAAAAATACTGAGAATGATGAAGTGACAAGATTACAATGTTCAGCTGCATTCACCGATTATCTCACTTTATTTATACATCAAATAGCCTACCAAATAGTTTGGAACTACGCAAAGGTTAGCTTTCATATGAATTGGATTGAGGCAAAACAGCATAATTTGACAGAAGATCAAGTAGGTGATTTAATTACCGATAAAATGGGTTTAAGTATCTACGGGAATGTTCTTAAACCCTCAAGTTAGAATCACATCAATCTTTAACCGATTTTCACTATGCAAATTGCTTGGGAGAAATTGCATGAGAAATAGATAGCTACATTCTATTTCAACGTGAGAGAGTGTTCTCTACTTCACAACCATTTTTTCCAAGGTGAAACAAGATTATGCACGAAATGTGTTAATGGTTGAATTTGAGATGAATTAGAGCAGAGATGCATTCGTCCTTGTGAGCTCTGTGAAGTAAAATTGCAAAACGTGCCAAAAGTCATAAGAAAAACGCTAGAAAATCTGAACTTTTCATCTACTCTTATTGATGTCTTCTTTCTCGTTCTGAAGAGGCCTTCAAAATGATGTACTACACAATGGGTGTTTACATTCGAAATATTTGAGTTACCCCTCATTTCTTTGAAAACTAAAACTTCAATCAGCCGCCATCTTGAATTTAAGTATCATAGAACATTTTTATGGATGCCATCTTTCTTGTTTTAAAAATGCCTTTAAAATGATGTACCACACAATGGGTGTTTGCGTTTAAAATATTCGAGTTACAACCTCTAAGTCACCCCCTTATGAGGGGTTGGAATTCAGTTGTACGTCAAAAGGTAGAGTATTTGACCAATAACTTATCCTGAAAGTAACAGTATTATATCTACAACAGTCTCCAACTTTTTGAAGGGTTCCCATACATATATGACTCACTCTGTATAATAATTACGAACTGGCAACAAAAGAATTGTGAGTACTAAATAAAATATTTCGAATCTGGCTGCTACGTTCTTGTGAACCTTCAGACGCATACTAAGCATAATGATTTGAAAATTTCTTTTAGCACACCGAGAGCCTGTGTTTCTGTAGGAGTTTTGCATTTTTTCAGCTTTCTCGAGAACTGAATCTATCGTCTAATTTATTACACAAATAATCCATACTAGGGTCGGAAGATAAACAACACACTTAGAAAAAACTGCTCTTTTTCCAAATTTTTAGAAACAATAAGCAGTTTGAAAAGATTGATTATTTTTTCACTTTCAACAATTCATAGTTACAGTAGCAAGTGAGCATCGCAGGCTAAAGAACTCGTCAATTTCAGGATATTGCGGTCTTATTTATCGATTAGTCAATTGCTTTATACTAAAATGATAATTATATTCACAAAGAGCTAAAGTTCTTTTGTGCAACTGACATTAAGTTTTTTATATATACATAGATGATCTATTTTGACTCTGTCATCTTCAATAAATGTCATGAAAACAGTGGAAAGAATAAATAAATATGCATTGAGATGCATTGACTTATCAATAATTGCATAGTATGTATGCAATCAATCCAGCTGTCAGCTGATTGATTTCAATGATGTCCCATTATCTGACAAATGCTTTCAGCGATCAACTTTGAATTTTAACAGAGTTTTTTTTCAACTTTGAATAACAAATATTTCTAAAACCATTCTACAGATCAAGTAAATTGACTTAATACTTTTTGGAGATATAGCAGTATAATATGAAATGCATATATGAAAAAAATGTTATAGTTCATCGTTAAAAATAATACTTTTCATGATCAGATTCCAGTCTGATTCTTGAGATAAGAAGAAACCTGTTTCCATAGAGCTCTATAGCCTCTATTATAATGAGAAAATCAATTTCATTGATTGATGTTTGTGGTGAATATGAATTTTCTAAGGGAGTGAGTATGAAACATTTATTAACAAAATTTAAGAATTCCATTAGTTTATATTAAGAAAACTGAGATTCACTTGAGAATCTTGGAAAACTTTTACTGAGAATCACCACTATTATTTCCCTGATAGGATCATCTCACAACCACAATTTGAAGTTACTTGCTTTCCCAGAAATATTGAATTTTCATCTGCACTGCTATCAGTTATAACATTCATTTTATAGGTCTACAGTTCTACTACTGAGACGAGATGGCTATCACCAATGGATAACTAGAAAGAAACAGGAAAAAAAAAAAATTTTATCAATTCTCTTCTTTAATTTGTTATTGATCTGAAGCTGCAAGAATCTATTTGTAATAATAATAACAGTACTGTTGAATTTCATCAAGTTTCATTGTCATTGACAATGGTCTATTGTTTTGCTCCCTTAGTCATCAAGCTAATTATGTCAGTGGAAAATAGCTTTTTCGTAGAATGTGTTCCTACTTCAATTTCATTTTTGACAGCTGTCTGTATCTCATCAATCCTAATTCTCAATAGCATTCCATTAGTGACCATAGTTTTGATTGTAGCCATTGATTCATCCGAAACTATGAGCACGGCATCAAAGCTTGAGTCTGACTACATTTGTGATAATGCAGCACACCTAGTTCCATTAAGGCTAAGATTGGCACTAACACAGTATCGAACTCAGCCGTAATGTAGCAGATTATCAGTACACTGCTTCAAATTGGACATAATCTGTTGCACTGCGTCGGGTAAACTTAATCTGCTGATGGAGTTGGTCAGCTAGAAACTAATCTTGATGCCATTCTTATTCAGGAGTGATTCCATTAGAGGCTGTTTTGAGGAAAATGTTATAATATTGGCAATTAATATGGGAAGTAATTGGGATTCTATTGTCCCAGCGGTTACATTATCAGCAAGATACAAAATAATAATGATAGAATAGAAGTTTCCCATCATATTACGAATGCAGAGAATTCAACACAATATGAGAAATAGCTTAGAGTGGTTTTGAGCGACACGCTCTCGGAAATCTCTATGGCAAGGTAAACTGAAAATCTAAAAGTGATGCTGATGAAAATCCACACTAAAATGGTTTCGAACTCACCTAAAACTGAGTACAATCATCTTCAGAATCTCCCAATACTCGAGCATCAATCGAATGACTATTTAAGCATTATCCTCAGTGTAATAATGATAATGCTATATTATGCATTTCTATATATTAATGCTCATGAAAATGAAGGGTTGCGAGTTGTTTGCTCCCAAATGAATCTATCAATTTCTCTTTCAATCGTCGATACATCGACGCTTCATACATCGATCGCTTCCACTTGAAAAAATCCTCTTCCAAGGAGAAAGGAAGCATTTCCACAATATACTTGATGTAAAAATTTCGACATACACTTCATCAAATAAGTTGAACACGTTTTTGTATAAGATATTCAAAAATGATACGTTCCCTGATGTTACGATCATGGAAATGCAGATCTCGTAACTGATATGCTTTCTTTGTCCATTATACATTACCATGGGAAGAGAGCACGTGGGTGCTGGTAAGAAGGCAATGTTGGCTCCAGAGAATAACCAGATCATGACGCGGAAATTCTTGAAACGAAAAAGTCACAGACGGAAAAGGATAGTATGAGTGGGAAGGAGAGTCAAGTTTGTAGGAAGAGACCGGAAATAAGCCGGCAGGAGGCTGAATTCACTTGTCTACAATAAACCGTCTTTGCTTAGTATCATGAGGGCGAACTTGGTGGCAGAATGCATGATTACAGCTTGCAGACAATCGAATAATATCCAACATATGGTTTTGTAGACATTTTGAACTGTTCCAATAGATTCATTTCAATTTCAAGTGTAATGCATTCATTATCAGTTTATTCTCATCTAATATGGACATAAACTACATAATACTTGGACCATTTGATACAAAATTAAGAGAAAGGAGAAGTTTTGTTTGCCTGTAGTCTGTTTTTTCTTTCTAGCATAATGTATTTTCTTTATTAGTCCAATAACTATATGAAAATATAGGTAAATCAAAAAAAATAATAAATTGAAATTTGAATGAACTTCTATTGAAATTTACTGTCTCCGAACTTATATAAATCGTTCGTGGAGCAACACTTCCATGAGTTATATTATGAGACTAGATGAACTCGGCTGATGTTACTATTTTCATGATCAATCATTATCGTATTATTTATTGTCTAATAGAACATCACTACTTGAACTTGACGGAAACAAGCAGTATTGAAGTGATTTATGAAAATATAATACAATCTATTCATATGGCTTATAGTGGACTGGAGAGAGTGCAACAGAATGGGAGAAGACGGAGCAATAAAATCTCGCCTGAAACGAAGTGTCTGATTGAAAGGAGAGAAGCACTAAATAGGATTCCTATGAAGACTGAAGAGGAAAAGTACGAACATAGCAATCTTAGGAAAGAAGTAAGAAAAAGAATAAGGAGAGAGCTGAAAGATTACGAAGAAAATGTTATAAGTACAATTATGTCAACTTCGGGTTCGACAAAGAAGATAAATCAGAAGCTTAGTTCCACTACAAGGAAATGGATCTCCAAGTTGAATACTGAAGATGGAACAGCAACTGAAAGAAAACAAATTTTGGATCAAGTAACAGTCTTTTATGAGCAATTGTATAAAAAAGATAACCCCAACGAAATATGTACAGAGACAGATAGTCTTCAGGTGGAAATGGAGTTTCAAGGATTAAGTATATGGAAGATGAAATAAGACATGCCATTAAAAATCTTAAAAAAGGAAAAGCCCGGGAAAGGATGGAGTCACATGTGAAGCAATAATAACAGGAATGGAGAAACTCATGAAACCACTCACTATACTATTCAACAAGATTCTAAAGGAAAAGGTTATACCCAGTGATTGGAAAACAAACAAGATCATAATACTGTTTAAAAAAGGATCAAGGTTTGATATTAAAAACTACAGACCGATTACTCTCTCCTCAGTTATATATAAGATATTTGCCTCAATCATAAAAAACAGGATAATAAATAAAGTATATGAAAACCATCCAACTGAGCAGGCAGGATTCAGACCCGGCTACTCTACAACTGATCATTTACAGGCTGCGAATCAGATTATTGAGAAGTGCACAGAATATAGTATACCGATATACCTGGGTCTAATCGATTTCCATAAAGCGTTTGACAGTCTTAATCATTGTAGGATGTGGGATGCACTAAGAGAAACGGGAATAGATAGAGAATATATAAATGTTATTAGAAGTTTATACGAGAACACGGAGGTATATGTCGAGCTCGAGAGAAGAGGGAGAAATATTAAAATAGAGAAAGGACTCAAGCAGGGTTGTCCACTGTCCCCGGTTATATTCAATTGTTGTTTGGAGTATATATTTCGCAGATTGGAGTGGGAAGGCAGAGGGCTTCGGATTAACGGCCAAGAGCTCACGAATCTCCGATTTGCAGATGATGTTATGATCATAGCAAGCAGCGCTATAGAGATGAAGGGAATGATAGAGGAATTAGTTGGTGCTAGTGAAGCGATGGGTCTCCATCTAAATGCACAGAAGACAAGAATAATGACCAATGCAGAAAGAATAAGTGTGCAAGTAGGCTGCGGAAGTATTGAGTATGTGGAGGAATATGAGTATCTGGGTCAGATTCTATCATTCACGAATAGAGCGGCAAAGGAAGTGAAACACAGGATTGACAAAGGATGGAAAAAGTATTGGGCTTTGAAAAGAATATTTAAGGGAAACTATTCCAACAATCTAAAAGCGAGAACTCTATCAATGTGCGTATACCCTGCAATACTATATGGAGCGCAGACCTGGGCACTCACAGAAAATCAAGATAAGAAGCTGGAGACGACGCAAACTAAAATGCTGAGAAGTATTCTTGGCCTGAAGCAAGTACAAAGAGTTACAAACAGGGATATATTAAGGAAAGTAAAGGTGAAGTACTTGCAAAAAGAGGCTCATGTAATGAAATGGAAGTGGGCCGGACACGTAGCGAGACTGCCTGAAGATCGATGGACAAGGATTTGCACGGAGTGGGTACCGATGGACAGGACCAGGAGACGAGGACGGCCACCGACCAGATGGAGGGACGAGTTGTGCCAGAGAGTGGGCCATGCATGGGCGACTACGGCCAGAAATAGGCAATTATGGGCTAAAATAATAAAGAAATTATGATTGTAAATATATTTTGTAAACAGATTTTTATGATTGTAATTAATTAATCAAGGACTGTCAACCTTAAATACCTCGTTAAGAGAGGCTTTTGTTCATGTAATGAATGTAAATAAAGCTTTATTATTATTATTAGAACATCACTAAACTCTTAAATCATTTTTCTCAAACTCCGTGGATTGAATAAATTCAGTCATCAAATTCCCAGGATAGCCACATAATATGTAATAAGAATCATCCTACAAGCTATCAATCTCATGCACTGTAATTTCAGAAACTCAAATTCATAAATTATTATGTGCGCCCGTTAATTTATCAAGATACTAGCAACAATGTTTTTACCTTGTAACTGTCATTAGACCAAGAGCAAACTTTCTTTATTCCAACTTTCTAATCCTTCCTATATATATTATAAAAAAATATAAATAGTACTGATATTTTCTTCAGTTTTTATTATGTGTAATTAATAATCTTTTAATATGTTGATTGATGATTGCAAATTGAATCGACTCCAGCCATTTATATCTCTTTCCTCAGGAATTTTAAGGATCAACATTAATCTTAGTTTTGATATTTCTCCATTTTATCGATAAAACTCTTGAAAGATAGTATTCCAAAGACTTGGAACATGTCCATGTATAAAAATGCATGAGAAATCTTACATAATATTATGGAATCAGAGCACCCTGAAATGACTTGCATTGACAAGAATGCCCGGGAGAGATGTATAAAATGATGAGAAAATAAGTTTCCATCAGTTTTCAATAAGTCTTCCTTTAATCTCCTGAAGCTGACAGAATATAGAAGTTTTCTATCCTTTGAAATTTGATCGTTCAGGTCTGATGAGGTAGTGAAGAGTATTATCCTCTCTACTTTCTCCTCTAGATGTTCTTCATCTCCTCTAGATATTCGAATTTCTCTCTCAATATTTCCCTCTGAATTCATCTTCTGTCGACCTTCACCCATGAAGACTTTATCTTTTTTCTGAATGCACTCTAGTCACCCACTGTACACATCATGTACATTCTCAGATACTGGTTTCATATTATCATAATTTATTGAGATTGTTATTCCATCATCCATGAGAGTACTTTTTTCAAAATCACATTCTGGCAAAACCCAATTTTCTTTCAAACCAATTGTTTTGATGTTTTCGTTCTACAAACACATTTACATCAGAGTTGACTTGAAAAGTCCATCAATTTCACCTCTTGTTTCCTCGAAATCAAGGTTTTCAAGAGCATTATACAGATTGGCGCTGGGAAACGAGAAATTTTGAAAATGTGTCATTTCCAAGAAAATATTTACGGAACAAGTGGAATACTAATTAAATGGCATGTATTCAGTATGTCATCTATGCTCCTACAGTCAAAATGATCCTAAAATCCTCTTCATTTTCAGAGATGGCATCGGTAAGATGTGCTAACATTCGGCGTGCACTGAATGTTGTGTGGTGCATCAAAATAGGACATTTTGAAAAGATCTCATTCTCACCAATAAATTCATGATCTGGTATTACTAATGAAATGATCTATAACCATCATTTCGCTCATGACTTCAACATTCAAAATGTCGAAAAATACTTTTTTTATTTCCAAGATGACATCGGAATGATTTGCTTACAATTGGCGTTTACAAAATTCATAACACTAGTTATTCACTATCTCATCAGTGAGATTCATCATGCCATTCATGATCCTACAATTATAAATCCAAAAGGACTTTACTGACATAAGAAAGATGTGGAAATACTATGAACCCATTCATACTTTGGACTCATACAGCGTTTTCTGTTTGCTGTGCCTGTTATGGAAAGTATGGAATGTGGAATGACAGTGTGGCAAATCTTGAATAAACCTAATGATTTTGTTTTTAATTTCCACCTCTGCTTCTAGTATCGTATTGTAGGACGTGTACTGTGCACCTTGCCTAGGATATCTGCTCAGGGATATGAGGGGCGTCGCGACAAAGTCAGCAATCTCCAATTTTTTCACATTATGATTTTTTGATGCTATATTGTACTATTAATGGCGCTCTTTTCAATGATGAAATCAGTTCTTGTCGAAGACAGCATTTTCCTGTAGAAAACCGAGTTGAAAAACTCTTATTCATTTCAAAGTCAGCAATATCCACTGTACCGTTTGCTTCAGAAACAGCAATCTCCACAGCGACTAATGGCAGTTGAGTATTCAGTCACATGACCATTTTTGTAGGTTATGTAGCTCTACTGTGATCTCCAAAGACTCCAAGTAGTTGCAGTTGTAACATAGACGTCGTGAAAGCACTATTCAAAGAGAAAGTTAGAAAAAATTGGGTGAATATTGATTTCAATTAATTGTGGATCGTCAATATGAGTTGAAAAATTTCAACCCAATAATTAAAAATGAATATTGCAATACTGTGAAAGAAGAAAAATGTAGGGATGTAAAGAACTTGTTGATAAAACATTTTGGTGAAAATTGAGGAGAAGTAAGAGAACTAGATTATTTTTCAAATTTCTTTGGTCGTAATTATAATATTGTTAGGGAAGAACAAGACTGATGTTGAGTGCGAAGGAACTGTAGATATTCCAAAATATTTAGTTTAATTTCTATCAACTATTATGATGCCCGTATTATTTTTTACTATTCTTCCATTGACTTTTTCTTATCAGCTAATTTTGAACTTGAAATGTACATATTTGAATGAAAAAATAAATATTTATTGAACTAGAACGTGGTCTCTGCATTTTGTATAAACTATTTTAAATCATGCATAAATAATAATAATTTAGTATATTGTGTTGATTATAGACTCAGAAAGGTTTTCTGTCATTTCATTTTTCATGTGAAACTAACATATTTGTTTCAAAGACAGCAAACTCCATAAATACATGTCAAACTCAGCAATCTCTTACATATTTTTGCTTATTACAGACTCTGTGATCAATCTAGGACCTTGAGCATGTATATTAAACGATCTTATGATATCATCTTAATTATCCCATAGAAATGTCATGTGAGTAATGGTATATGTGCCAGGTACAGTTTTTTGTGATTTCCCAGCAAAATAATTTAGTGGAGATTGCTGACTTTGCCGCGACACCCCTCATATGTTCATGACTTCAAAATGTGGTAATGCCGTCAAAATATTCATTGCGCGGCAGTTCTATTGAAACATTTTTATATAATCCAAACCAGTCCAATGGCTCTTGATTTCTGAATGATAATGTTCCCACATGGTTTGCGCAATCTACAGAGTTGTGAACTGTAACATTCAATTTCTGTAATATATCAGAACTGTGCAATATTTCTCGTTTTCCTGTGCTACTCGTGAATGTATAAACAAAAACATAATTATATGAATGTATGTTATGCAAAATATGTTAAGTAGCCTACACTAATATTGGCGAAGAATAACCATCCCAACAGCCTCACTTCCTCAAGACGGTATGCTGGCCAATCAATAATTCTCATGAGTAAGTCATGAGTTTTAATAACTAGTTTTACTCGGAAACCAGCAATTTTATTGAAAGATTGTTCCTTGGGACCTTTTTTCAGATTCACGGAGCATACTGGTGATTATCACCATGATGCCTTAACTTGTCTACATCGCAATAATATTTTGATTCGCTCACTACTTTACTCTGTGATGTCTCAACGAATAATCAGTTGAGAAGAAAGAGAAAGAAGGAATGGAACTATCATTAACCTTGGCAATGTCGGAAGCTGGTTCATTTTTTCAGTTTAAATGACAAAGTTCATCACACTATCAGCGTTTCTGAAAATGTTAATAAAAACATGATTGAAACCCATTTTTAGGCTATTAGGCAGCTCTCCACAGAATAGATTATTTGGCTTCAACAGAATTAATCTCCATAATTGAATAAAAAAAGAAGAAAACAAGATGCAAAAATACCGAAAATACTCAATACAAAATATCAAAATACTCAAGAGTATGGAGTTATAAGAGATTTAAATTGGTGTAACAACTGAAACCGGTATCTTGCTTTCTTATCAATCTGTGTTTGAGAAATATAGTCTTTTTACTCCAGAGTGAGGTTTACCAGAGTTTGAATGATGTAGCAATCTAGACCAGTATCTCTTTTGTTGAAAATAAATATGTGGTTGAACAATATCTTGTCTTTTCATTCAGTGTGGATAACTACTACCAAAATAACACCTTGACAACTATTCAGAAAGTAGTCTCACTCATTCCTAATTTACAATTTTCACCACAAGATAGTCTACAAAATAAATCCGCCATCAACAAATTGAATCCTTTTTATACTCAATTAACGGAATATGAATCATTATAAAATAATACGTTCCAAACACGATAATATTGATCTCTAGTTGTCCCATACATAATATTGGCTGATTAAATTCACATTTAGCTTCTTCATTACATTTCCTTTTTATTATTTAATATTTGCAATAATAAAAACAAAACTGATCTGTCACAAACCACTAGCTATTAGAAGTGGAGACAATTCACTGATTATCCTCATTTTACTCTATCCATTACTCATGAAATTGAAAAACATAAGTTATTCTCCTGGATGGAATGGATTAAACCTTCTCCAGAACCAACAAAATAATATGTAAACGAACAGGAAAGTTCATTTTTCCTCACAGATACAATATTTATTCCGATACCACTTAGGACGAGCGATAAAATGCAGTAGAGTATGGAATTGCATGGAACCTTTTTCTATTTTGAAAACGTAAATTATATATTTTGAAGGAAAACTCCTGATGAATACCAGTAGAGTGAAACAATGAGGTTGAATTTGGATCGTGCTTGTGTTGAGTCACTACTAATTAATCAAAATCAATATAGTAAGAGCAGCTTAGACACTAACGAAAGTTTTGTTGACTAAAGTTAGCTACTGACAGTAACAGCGGCTAGTTTAATCCAAACTTGTTCAGATACTGAACGTTCACCAATTATTTTTCTTGATAGAAGAAAGGGAGCCGCTCATATTCCAGCGATTTTAAATCCAACAGCAGTTCATTGAAAACTAAACCCTTGGCTTCTTTTTATATCGAATTAGAAATATTTATTATATTTTGACGTTTCAGTGATCGAAAGAAATTCTCCCTAGCCATTCCATTGACCGCAGAGATTATGGGTCAAATAGAAAATATTTAAAAGATTTGCTCTCTCAAAAACCAATTTCTTCCTCAACTATAACGATCAATCCAAAGCCCATTCGAAAATACAACTTGAATTTTTTGAAAGTGAAATTCTTCCTCCTCTTCAAAATCATAAAATGTTTTCATGAATGAATACGTGAAATGCATGAAAGTGAACAGAAAAGTTAATAAATGGAGATCAGATCGGCATTCTTTGGGATAAACTGTTACAGAGTATGATTTTGGAAGCATGGGATCATGATTCGTTTTACAGAGTGCGGCAGAACCGATTCAAGAGTTGATAAAAAAAGATTTCCACATTTTCTGCACATTTTATACCAATAAAAAATTATTTTCTGAAGATTGCGTTCATAAGCATCAATATTAATACAATCTTGGAGATAATTTTAGCAACTCTTGCAAACATGTCGCGGAGTATGGCATCAGCTTCATCAATAATGCGTTGTTTTGTGATCTTTCATGAATAATTGGAGGCTTTTCTTCAGCCCTGTAGCAGAAGTTTTGCTTATTAACTAATCTATTGGGATGAAAATATACCTCGTGACTACTAAGTAAGCTGCATTTGGAAGGATTTTCGCAAGCATTATTGCTTACACAAATTTTATCGATTTCCGTAGTCTGCTGAGCCTAATTTTTGAGCGATAAATCATTTCAAAAGGATGAACATCCAAATCGGGATAAAAGATCTGCGTTATGAAATCCCAAATGCAATTGAATGCGAATGTCGAAGAGCAGAACGTTCCATCATAGAGGATACAGCATATATCGTTGAACTGCTGTTCTCATCCACTGCACATTTTCTTGCAATCTAATGGACCTGCAACGACCATGACTTTGTGCCTGTTCCAAAGGCCAATTTCTTCACAGACGAGTCGACTGGACTAAAGAACTTGGTTCGACTTATGCTGTTACGACTTTGGCTTGAACTGAGCAAATGAACTTAACAAACTGAAGTTCTTTGAATCTTGGTTCAATCGACTATGAAACTCAGTTTCATTTTCTGGTGGAAACGGCCCTTAGTATACTACCAGTTTTCTTCAACTGCCGAACCCAGGTCCCAATAATTGTTTTAGCATTAGGAACGGCGATGTTGCGTGTAATGTTGAACTGTTGTCGAAAAGCTCGTTGTGTAGCAATCACAGATCTGTCTACTTTTCTTAATAACGGCGAACGGCAAAGCCACGATGAACACCTGTCCAAATAATGTTGCCTACTCAAATGTGATTAAATGATGAACGAAAATTGAACACCTTTGATGTGGCAATCATATCAAATTGCTTTATGACTTCTGCCACACCTACTATGATTTATTGCTGTAAATTGAGTTGCGTGAAACTATTAGTTTAGTGGACATTTATTGAATATCTACAATAACGTATGTATCATCTACTATGAGCTAGAAGAAATAAAAAATCCCATGAAGATATTGAAACCCATGAACAAAACCTTCATGAACGGAAGTATAATATTAAAGCTTAATAATGAGTCGATCGAAACGTGAAAAATACCTTTATCTTCATTAAATATTTTGTAACATTATTCCCAATTATTATTATTACGTTTTATTAAGTTTTTTTAGATCTAGGCTACAATTTATAAAATAATTTTTTTCATGGAGATTTTAATAATATTATAATGACATAGTCTTACTTTTGGCTGTGCTTTGTGGAATGAATGAATTCAATTGCATGAAAAAGACTAAGAAATTGTCAAAAACCACAGATTTATTGACACTTAGAAAGATTGGTTTCGGTTATTACACCATTGTCAATCTCTGATAAACAAATATCATCGGTTTATCAGAGATTGACAATGGTGTAATAACCGAAACCGGTCTTTCTAAGTAAGTTATCAATAAATCTGTGGTTTTTGACAATTTCTTAGTTTTTTTCATTCAATATGAATAATTACCACAATATCAATCAACTTCTCAACTACACAAAAAAAGTTATTCAATTAATGGAAATTTACGTTTATTTCTAGTTCCTTAATCCGATTATCCATTTGATCACCAATTTGGAATGAGGAGTTGAGAAGCTCCAGTGTTAGATACTGTATCAGTCTCTCTAACATGCTGAAATGAATAGCCTGGTACAAGACTACCGGTAGCCTAATCTGCCAGGGCGGTTCGTATCTTATTCAATCAATCACACAACCTGTCAATATGTCAATCACACACACTCTATATCTTAAACCCTACGGTAGTGTACTTGATGATATCCTCACCAACCACATTGCTTCATCTATGGCAGTTTCACCACTGACTGAAGAGAAGCTGCAAAATACTCTGTAGCTACGGGATTAATACGGGTTTTCATGTATGTAGTATTCCATCAATAGAGGTGTCATTTATAAAATTTATCCCAAATAAACTATGACATTACATTAGTGAATGCACTCATTGTTTTCTGATAAACATTTGAAGAACTTTCATTCCCATGATATATTTCAAATGATTGAAATCCTTAGTATCATAATATTCAAAATCCTCGGCTTGCTCGGGTAATTGATTTTTACGGAGGAATCTTGCTCACATATAATTTCGTGATATCTCTAGATGAAATTTCCATCTCCTATCTCTTGGTGAAGAAACCTTATCAAAGTTTCCAAATAATTAGCATTCAATGCATCTTCCCTGCAGGCTACGTGATTTGATTTCGATAATATCCGTTCAATCCATTAACATAAAGATCATTACTATATAGGTGCATTCGATGACTATCAGCAAATACTTTAATGTGTTGTTTTTCCTGCTGATGATGATGCCCACAAGAGCTCCATGCTAATGATTGAGTTATAAGATGAACGATGATGAGAGTTCTGAAATCAAGAATCAGGTACAAGAATCTGCGTTCCAACTGGTTTGTATCTGTGCTTATATCATTATGATAAAATAGAGAATTAGCTTATACACGTACGGGAAAGGAAATTCATGAATGACGCATCAACTACTTCGCATTTACTACCATGCATCAACTACTGAGCTTTTTAACTACTTAACTGATCAACTTGATTATTAGCAAATAGATTCTCAATTTATCGAGGAAGGCCTATTTTAAATTCTTCAAGATTCCAGTAGATCAAGTTTTTAATAAGACCCATGCGGAGCACAGGTTACTTGCTAGTCGACAATCGACAATATTTAACAATATTTATGATTAAGTGAATCCCGAACAATTTTTGGTTACTCTGTGTAAGCGGTAAAGTGATACTGAAAATATAATTTATTTCTGTGTATTCAATAATAAATTAACGACTTCCTATACAATTTTTAAGCTGTTTATTCAGCTGTTTTATCAGAATTATTTAGATAACAATAATTCAATAATCGCGTCCTTGCAAAAGTGTACAGTGGAATTCAATGGAATGAATTGAAACCCTTCAACTGCTAGAGTTATTAGGATACTGTGAGGGGGTTACTAGATACTACCAGAATACAGAATACTGACCTCTGACAAAATAATATTTAAATGAACAATTATTATTTTATTCTAACGGTTTAAGAAAGTTGATATGTCCATTTGATTCTAGCAACTGATATGATATTACAAGAAATACTCGTATACTGTCCGAGCTTGAAAATTACTTTTCATAATAATTTTTAAATATCAGAGAAAGTGCTGTCGCTCGAACATTACACTGTATCCGCCAGAGAAAAATTCCGAATACTCAAAAATTCAAGTGGAATCAATTCACTAATAAATTGGAAGAAAAATCGATATTTGAGTAGAAAAGGATTGTCCAGAAAAAAAGAACCAATTTTATCATCTCTATGGAAAAGTGTTCAGGACCACTCTTGGTTTTAGAATTTCCTCTCAATTTATAAGACTTGTTACTTTATGCCTCATATCATGCTGGATTCAGCCTTCATCTAAAGTTCTGAGTCTTATGAAGAAGTATTTTACAGAGTTGAGACATTACCAACCTCAAGTGGTAGTCAGCATACTGTATCTACAGTATAATCGGAGACATATATTACAAATAACGGTATTTTTTTCTAATAATCTTCCTCCCAACTCTCTGATGTCAATGTGCATCCGGAGCTCTACGAGCTCTTTCCCTTCCATATGCTATCCATGAAATTTAATAAAAACCCTAGTATTTTATATTACCACATATCTCCCTTCATAACACTATGCGTTAATGTAGTGTCCACACTTCCAATAGTCACGTCCACACCATTGAAAAGCTGGAGGCTCATTGGAAAACTCATCTAAAGTTTTTTTTTCCAAAAATATGGGAGTGAGACACACTTAAAACTGATTGATATCTCATAGCTTTCAAAGCTCACTTTTCAAAGTTATCCATGTATTTATCTCATACCTTTAGAGACCCAGAGACCAAGAGTGAGATATCACTGAGATATGGAAAACTGAAATTCACAATCCTCTTTTAGAACTAGCTCACGAAGGTATCATTTTTTGGACGTTCAATTCACTTTACTCAAGAGCGAATTGAATATTTTTTAATACACTTATCTTTAAACGAGTATCTATTGATTATTACTTTTTTGTTTTGGGCTATTTGTATTAACATGAAAATTCAAAATGAAAGCAATTTCTTCAAGATAAATTTCAGAAATAAATGTTAAAGTGATACTTTGACTCCTTACTATCATGAACACAAAAATAAATGCTAAAATGGTACTTTGATTCTTTAATATCATTAACACACCATACTTTGGCTTGAATTCCGTGTTGGTGGTATTTATATCATTTGAGACACTGTATTCTATATTCCATTAGTCATTAGTCTCCTTTAAGCATCACTGGTTTGTATTGTACCATCTCTCGTAAGGTCTACTACTTGAAAAGGTCCTTGAAAGTGCTTTAGCAGAAGACAAATTTTGTAAGGAGAACACATCACTCAATCCTCATTGACATTGTATCCGAGTTTGACTGCACAACATTGTAGTGACGCTAGCTGATTAGAGACAATTATCAGTCGCGTGACAAGCGTCTTGGCATTGGCTCGTCCTTTCTCTTGTCTCCAGACTATTTTTCAGACACATCCTGAATTGGATCGAGGTCTTCACGGCTACTGTCAACCTTCGAAGATGCACACTATAAAAAGTCAAGGGCGCCAAGGTTTTTAGGCCAAGTGTTCGCCTCTGCGGAACTGCTCTGGCTTCAAATTGATTAATGGAGCGTTCTCCGATAGTGTTTTTGTGCTCCAGTCACTTTGGAATTCGAACAAATCATCCAGCTCCATTTATGAGTGTAAGTAAACGTGTTGGAACAGATAACCTTAGATTGTTAATGTATTGGGGAATGTTCGTTCGTGAACCTTCGATGACAGTTGTAAAGCCAAGTAAGAGACTTATTCCCTTCTAATAAACTTTCAATTTTCGCCTAACAATGTTAAAAAACAAATTGCCCAACAAATACAAAACCATTTAGGGAATTCTTTTCGAATTCGTCTATGGAATAAGAAAAGTTTCAACCCCGGCAACTATTCATATTTTCATAAGTTCTAATAATGGGGTCATCTCAAAACGCCTTGAACTGCGAATTATTTTCTGACACATGTTCTTATTAAGATGTGTAATCAAGGCGAATCAAATATCTCACAGTTTGGCCACTCTGACAATCGGCTTGCCCTTAATCCAGATAATTGAAATAATAAAATTTGAAACAAGACACGTTACATACAAACATTACATGACTATAGGATTACTTTTTTGACAATTTCTTAGTCTTTTTCATTCAACACTAAAGGATTACGTAGCTAATAATTATAATTTCAACATGGTTGTTTGCAACGGCCCTCCATGATACGGTCCTTTCTCTCATTGGTCGGAAATATCTAGTTTATCCGGCTTCTTCAGATGTATCTGCTTTTCCTCAGCCTTTCTATCATTTCCTTTTTGCTGTTCCAATAAGTCTAGTGAATACTTCACAACAAACGATTTTTTGGTAGTCAGTGTGTCCAACATCTCCTTTTCTTTTCATTTCTCTTCGTCTATTTTCCTTTGTTGGTGTAGATGTTTTCCTTTCCCCAATCTCATCCATTTCATCTTCAGTTTTGGTTTCCTCATTCAGCATAATCGAGTATTCCACTAGCTCTTCTATCAAATCTAGATGGTTATTGATTCCACCATTTCGCTTTTCATTCATATGGCAGAGTAGTTGGATAAACCATCTGTTTCATTAGTTGATGATCGTGGCTGATTGTGGTTTGTAATTTCCTCATCATCAGTACTACTATATACTTCCAATTCAGAAATATACCTTTTATAAGGAGTTCCTTCGTTGTCTGAATTGATCTCCTTATTGACAGTAACGTCAAATTGTACCAATAGATCCTCCACATCCTTCTCCTCCTCCTCAACATCATTATCTTCTAAATTTTTTCCTAGCTCTCAACTATTTTCATCCGGTTGTCCATTAATGAGTTCTTTCAAATACTAATTTCAATGTTTGTTTGTGGAATATTGCTTTTCTGTTTTCTTTCATATTTTTTATCTCTTTCAAATGTTCTTTTCATTTTTCGATTGTACAGAATCTGTAGACTTCATGGCCGCTACATAAGAAATCCAGATTGTTGTAGAACGTTTCTACTACAGGATTGCTGATGTTTAGTGCAAGAATATTTAATAGTACAGTGGTCTTTTTTGGTTAGGCTAACCAAAAAAGACCACTGATGATAATGCCTTAAGTGCATTGAAACTGTAGTTTGGCTCAAATAAATTATGTGAAAAAGACTTTAGGCCTATCGCTTTTCTCACCTCATAATGTAAATTTTATGAAAAAATTGATGCTTGGTTTATCTTTCTTTTTGATTTTAAAAATCAATTCACTATTTCGTGCCTCCTTCAATTGTTACAACTGCTTTAGTGTCGCTTTTTTCCTAAAATTGAAAGAGTAGCAGCTTTAATTTCTAATATCACACCTATACGCTTCAATATCTCGGAAACTATGAGAGATTCAATTTTGTTCAGAATAGTCATGTCCTCAATACGCAAACTTTTCGAGATATATGCGAGAAACCAAGAAATGATCCCTTTGAATCACCCACACACCCTCAGCAAAGGGGGTAGAGACGTTACATATGTATATCACCTCACTATCCTAAACAGACCTGAGGGGTAAAGAACTGTCCTCCAAACTTTCCCTTCTATGCTTTTCTTGAGCATTCATTGCCTAGACTAAATAGGTAGTATTACAGGTGTATATTCGAACTGAGAACTGTTAAAAATAATTTTCAAAGAAGCCAGTTGAACAATTATTCTATGTATTATTTGAAAAACCGATTGAATGCTGCTTGTATAACTCGAAATTATGAAATGGTTTGGGAATCATTGTTTTTTACAAAAGCCGCAATGTCTTCAGAAAATATTTCACAGCCTGCTGAATTGACATGAATTATTGTCTCGTCATGTGGTGGAAAGTGTAAAAGTAGCAGAATGTGTCTCTTTTTCTGCAAATGTATTCTAATGAATGTTTGCCATCCTCGAATAAATGTTTGCCTACCATGCCGTAGTTTTGGGTTCTTCTAATATTTTCAAATGTAGCTTGTATATTCTTGAGAAAGTGACACACTCATTTTGAATGTATATTATATAAATATGTAGCTTATTTGTATAAAGATGGAAATAAACTGGAAGATGCATTTGTTCAAATGCTAATTCATAAATAATTATTATTTAACGAAAATCCAAATTAAATGCTGTAAATCACCCAGAAGACTTCTACTGCAATTGTTGACAACAGGGTAAACAGCAAGATGGAAATTCTTTTGCAGTAGCAGAAGTCTTCGGGGTGATTTACAGCATTTAATTGGGATTTTCGTTTAATATAATTATTTATTTGTATAAACCTATTGAATTTTCCAAGATTGAGAGTTAAATAATTATCTATAATTTGTTTATAATAGAAAGAATCACTCACAAAATTACAAATTAAAAACAATTCATGTAAAAATTACCCATTTCATTGGTTCGGTACTTGGACCACAGGACAGACACAGGACATGCAATCTTGCAGTGACTTCAATAGCATTTTCTGCGACGCTATTCAAGATGGTAAAGCGCCGTTAAGAATATTCAGGCTTTCATCCTGCTAGAAATAGAGCATATTTATACAGTTTTTACCGGGTGGTATGCTCCTAGGTAGTGAAAAGGGGACAGTTCTTGCGTGGTGCAGGAGGACCATGCATCATTGGAATGGTAGTTCAAATAGCGAAAGCCTGGGGATGCTCTCTGTTTTTGTCGAAGAGAAATATGACCCCCCTAGCAATAGGCACTGCTATCCAGACACAAAGACGCGAGACGGGAGACGGGATACCCTTTTCATCGATTCTGGTTGGAATTCCTTCAGCCGGTTCCTACCTTTTCAATTTTTCTTTACCATCCAATCTTTTGCTCTTGTATGGAGGATATCGGTCCTCATTGTGAACCAACTTTCTGGTTATGACCGGCTCGAATCAAAGCGCATAGTAATTGATAGCTAGCTTATCGTGATTTTTGTTCATACTTGTGGAAATAAACCTGGAAAACTTGTTCAATGTATGATTTCTCTTAATCTGATTCATGTGGAGAAGAGGAGGAGACTCATCTTCACCCACACCACCAAGCTGCAAAGTATGAAAATTGAAGACATCCAACTATCTAAGCATCTACTATGTTGTATCATCATTGAAGCACGCATTATTCCAATTAATATTATCATTGATACTGTCGTATTGAAGGAATTGATACTGAAGCGACCAATTACACGATTTATCATTGTAACATGATCTATTGAACTGAACATACTCACATACATAATATTAATCAGCTGGCCATCATTTGGATACTATAATTCATTGAGAATAAATACCTAGATTAACATTTGAAACATGATAGTATTGAACATCCATAAATTAATGTGTGCTCAAATTCTAATATAGCGTTTGAAAGTTATTGTATGAACACATACAACTGATAACAAATTGAAAAAGCCGCTAGCCACCACTCAGAACTAAGATTGCATTACCATTGTTCAATAATATTCAGGAAACTATTATATGTATATCTTGGAAAAACTCATGATGATGTTAAATATTATTGTAACTTTGTGCTGAAAAAAACAAAAAATGATGTTTTACGAGTTGTATCAGAAATAATTAGTATATTATTTTGTGAGAGTGAGAACTCTTCTGTTCCTTAGAGAAAATTGGAACAATCATCTTCTTCAGGAAAAGATGTTAGGCCTATGTCATATTTTTGCAAAAGGAATGATTTCCCCCAAGCGAAATCAATCGAAAAAAAGTAACGGAATGTAATAATCGCATTCCTAGATTCGATCTGGAAATTATCATTGACAACAATTATCTCCCAATAGAAATTGAATTCATCGATGGAGTGAAACGGTACAGTACTATTCAGATGATAATTATCTGCTGCTTGAAAAAATTTAATGAATTAGTAGCTCCAGGGAAACTGCTTACACATTTCTGAGAGTCAAGCAGCATTTTTGCCCAGCTTTTAATAATTATCGGGTGCAATCCAATAAATTGTCATCAAACTCTTCTGCTCATGAAAGTTCTTAATTACTGAGTTATTTCTTCTCGAGCGGAAAAATATACGGTGCTTGAAGAATCATTATTAAAAAATGTTTAAGAAAATAATCCTTGAACGGCTTAGAAGTTGCATTTTTATCATCATAGTGAAAAGGGATGATGAACGCTGTCATCTTGGAAATTGTCAATAAAAGTTGAGTGAGAAAAGTGGGAGTTATCCCTTTCTCAAGCGGAGGATGAAAATTATCATGAATTTCAAGTGACATTTCTAGGGACACCGGCTGCTCCAACAAACTTTTACAACGTCTAATGAATTTTCTATTCAATAGTTGAGCGCTCGAATCACGAGTCAATAGTAATAATTGTGATGGAGCACTTGAGATGCAACAACCGACTTATTATAAAATCACATTCTCAACGTTTTGATGTTCCAGTACAATTTTGCAATTTGAAGTTGTTGCATAGTTATTTCCTCTTTGATCTAATAAAAGCGCCCCTTCCATTTCTGGTCGTTATTCTGATTTTTCAGTTATCTTTTCTTCTACAATTTTTCATTCAAAAGTGTTCTACCTACCAGTAGAAGAAATATGTATATTGATATTGCAAGTTATTCTCAAGAAAGATGTTTTATAATAGTCTAACATGTACTATGTTTTATCGTAGTACACTAATTATTGTGAACGGGCCGTTAAGGCCTTTAGGGTCAGGCCGTTAGGGCCTTTAGGGTCAGGCCGTTAGGGCCTTTAGGGTCAGGCCGTTAGGGCCTGAGGGGGCCCCCTTAGTCCTCTCACACAGACACTATTATAGATTTAGGTGAGGAGTATTATCCTTCATTTTATGAGATTTTCCTATTATAATAGATTTTTTTCTGGGTATGAAAATATTTCACATCAACCCAATTCATTTTGAAAACTCAGAATGATATATTTGACTTAGTTTCTAAAAATGGAACTAGAGTAATTTCTTCTTATATTAAAATCTTATCTATCATTTTTTTCATAATTTTCCTGCAGTAAGTGAACATTTGGAAGTCAAGTTTGAATGAAAATGAACACATGTAGCCTATTCAATGATTAATCCATCCAGTTGAACACTTTGGTACCAAAATTGTAAACTAGGACATTCAATAAGATCAAACTTATTTCATTTATGTACCAGCCAGCATGTATATCAAATTATTCAACCATATAAATTACTTGCAAATTTTCCATATATAAAATGAGGTACATGATGCACTAACTATATCATGCTCTAACTAGAGCAAGCCAGCTTGCCCATTGTTATGTCAGATGCATCGCATTATCTCCCCGTGCCTGTTTCTATTGATAAGAAAACTCATCAACTTTGGATTGAACATGAAGGAAGAGTCCATTTTATGCTCTGATCATGAAATATATGGAGGTCTTTCTCACAGAGGGTGTGATCAACAAGTACATAAACTTGAAATCCAGGAACACGCCCTTCATACTCTAAAAGCCTGTAAGTATTATTTTCTCTTGATCCATTCAAATGGCTCACGTGTACAGTGTCCATTACATTGGGAATGTATCAAAAAGTTTACAGTATCAACGTTGCCCTCCTACTGGGAATCGGGTCGACTGTTCGTCGCAATATTGCACGTAGAGAAAACATCTGCCAGATGAATGAAATTTGAAAATGGAATTTTTGAATGAAATTCAGGAGCTGTCACATTCAAACAATCATTTTGCAGCCATAATTCTAATATTGGGTGAGAAACTGTGGAGAAACTTGATCAAAAAATAGTTTGATAGGAAGAATTGATCATCATTGCTTAAGCCTCAAGGAATTATGTAGTCATGGATTATTATCCTATAAAGAAATATCAAGATATAATCCACTATAATTTCAATTTTCAATTCAATTCAATTTATTCCCACATGAAATTACAAATTTGTAAATATAGTTTAGTTACAATAAAGCAATAAATATAAAGATAAATTACTTTACTATTTTATTTGAACTTGCAACATTATTGAAAAGTGGAATCCCCCAAGAAGACTATACATCTGTGAATGGGGGAGAGTTTCTATGAACAAGAATATAACAAAAAGTAAATTAAGTTTGAAATAGTTATAAGCAAAATAATATACATTCATAATACTAAGTTAACCTAACTTATATGCTAGTTATGATAGAGTGCAATCTACAGACTATTGCACTTCCCTACCACTGTTTTTGTGACCATTTGTGAAGAGTGCTTAAATGGAAAGAAAGAGCTAAAAAAAAAAAAAAAAAAAAAAAAAAAAGAGGACTCAAGACTGTGGTAATTTATTTATTAAATTTTAGAGATTTAAGAAGCATAGGAATGAAGTGAGCCCTCGGTTCCAGCCCAACCTATGCCAATCAACCATTTAAACAGCTTCCTTTTATACACCACATCGCTGCAGCTCTCAGCCTCCCTGATATCATTGGGCAAATTTCTATAGACGATTTGTGCTAGACAGTGAGGAGACCTAAGTTCTATTCCGTGATATAATTGAGGTGTTGAATATCCATGGTTATTTCTGTGTCGAGTTTGATAGTTATGTTGAATATTGCTGAGTAGTTCTATTTTGTGTTTCCTGATATATGTGAGAAGTGTTTTAATATACAGTTTTCTTAAATTGAGCACAGGGAAGTCCGAGAACAACAGCGACGTGGGATATCTGGGTTTTTTTTAAGAATTTTTTTTATAATAAAAACTATACTGATAGAATATCAGTTTTACTTGTACGTTTGAAAGAATCATTTTCATTCATGTGTCAATAATTCATGAAAAGTAATTCTTCTATAAAAGTATACTGTTGAGTCTAAATAAACTGAATTCATACAATATCGTGAAATACTAGGATAGATGAGGAATCTAAGGAAACTAGAAACTCAAAATAATGTTCACGAATCTCATGAAGTACTTCATCATGCTTGGTTCACGTTTCCATTGAGAACTTAAAATTTCTAATAGTTGAAATTATCTATACAAAAATACTACAGTTTTTCCGTAACTCATTGAACGCTGCTGTTTCATTTAGGGTAGGTTATCATCTATCAATTATTCTTTACCTAATCGAGAGTCGAAGATTCATGTGGGTTTAAATCTCAAAAGAGAAGATGGTGGCATTGATACAAAAAATGGAATAGTAGTAAAGCCTTATAAGGTGTACACATAACTTTGTAAGCCTGAATGTAACTTTAAGTAAAGTAACAAATAGTGTCCATCGTACATTCTCCTTATACGCTTCAAAGAGATGTTCTGTGGTGAGAAAAAGAAAGCTGATTTACTGGAGTAGTAGGAGAAGTCATTGACTTGACAAGAGGACGAAATAGTGAAAGTGGTCTTACTCCAGCAGACCAGCGACTGATTTACGATGAAACCCTTTCTTCCACACCGCCATACTTTTTGACAATGTCTCGCCTCAAACCCGAGATCAAATCCATGGTAAAAAAGCATGGATATACTGACAAACAAATGGCTGCCGAAGCCATGGAAACCATTCTTATTCTACTCATCCTCCTTGCTTCTTTCAAGGGCTCTTATTACACATGGTTCCACACCGACTTCTCGCTCTTTTTTATTATCATTCTTCCTCCTCTCATCTTCGTTAGAGATATATTTCTGCTACAGTCAATTGTTCCCATCCTCTTTGTACCCCCGCTTTTTCTCACTATTACAATTTTCCTTACGACTATCTCTCAACCACACTCAATTGCTTCATCTTTCATCCACTTATTCCGTATTCTCCCTGCAACTCATAAGAGTTGGAAGTTGCTGTAAAAACGAGTGAGCAGGAAGCAACATTATAAGACAAAGAGGGATGATTTCGTTTGATAATTGTCCTTATACAGTCTTCATGGGAACATAAAATATATTATAATCATATGAATAGTTGCCTAAGGTAATCAGAGAATATCAAACTTGAAAGTATAGTACTTGAAATACATCATAGTCCAATCAATATGGACATAAAAAAGGGGACGTGCTTACCAACTGTATTGTAGTTTTAATTTTCAAATGTTTCGTTTGTATACATAAGAGAAGTCCTGAACAAGTTTTTGCATGCACAATTCCCTTGTGTTGACTACAGTGTGCCCCAACAACTCCGAATTTTGGTTACTGGTCCAGTTTTCAGCTATTTCCGCCGAATTCAGCTTTCGGGCGGTAAAATCCACTCTCGACTTTTTTCCAGATAGTAACATTTCGAATAGAATAATATCTATCAGAGCTCTCTGTCTTCAATTTGTAGCCTACAGAGTTACAATTTTTCAAAAATCAGTGAACTTTTGAAGCAATAATTGTATCTTCTCCCACTACAGCTCAATTCTTCTCAGTTCGTCAAGAATGAGGTTCAAAATCATATATAATAAGTCAAATTCAGTCGAAAAATAGCTATTTATGTATTAAGAGCGTAATGCGAGACTTTATCGCCCGCGCAAAACAGTTATCACGCGACGCGAAGCGGAGCGTGATAATTTTGCAAGAGCGATAAAGAAGCATTACGCGCGAATTACATACAAAATCTCTTCTACAACTGCACAAACCTGTTAAATCACTTATATCTGGCGGAGTTTATAATAATTCGTCAACACTGATACCCATCATGGCTGTAGAATCGGTACAATTACCGACTTTTTAGGTTAAGATCTGACCGAGAGTGGTTTGTCTTTTGGCGAGCTGCTTATCATCAGCTGATTAGCGAGCGTAAAGAAAATCTACTACGCATGCGCAGATGGCTAATGAGCGAGAAAGTAGATTCTCCTCAGAAATAAGCTGTTTTACGAGGAGAATTGAGTATGTAAATTCTTTCTTTACGCGCAGTTGTAGAAAAAAAAAATTATTCTTGAATGAGCCTATACTTGAACCCATATTTCCAAACAAGAAAAATTACGTATTTCTATATCCTAAGACGTGTATCTCGATAACCCATAAAATAACAAACTATACTTCAAAATCAATTGTATCTTGAATTGTGGAACATAACCTTCTCTTCCATTTACACTGAATAGTTGATGGAAAATGTGTTTGTGAAGTTCGATTCGTTCGTTTGAAGAAAATCATGGAATTGAAGATATTTTCCTGATTGAAACAGTCTTGGTAGTTTTTCGATAGAAAACAGTGGTTTAAGATGGATATTTATATATAATATAAAAATGATATATTTATTCTCTATAACTAAGCTTGTAGAGAATAAAATTACCCACAATTTGAGATAAATCATATGTCCCTATCTTTGTGCCAGACACTAATCAGAGGTTGTTGAATTATTATCATAGTTTATATTAGAATCATCTATAACAATTTGAAAAGGAAACTCGTCATTTTTTCGATTGGCTGTATTTTTCCATTAGTAATCTTTTAAATAGAATCTTCCATTGGAATGGAAAGGAGAGAAAATTCATAACAATTTTGACTTCAACAACCTTCAATAAACATATCTACAGTAAATGTCCTATAAAATGTTATTTTCTGTCTAGGAAGTTATTCTCATACAAAGTCAGAAAATGATTAAAAACTTCCGCCTCATCATTCAATATATTCTGTCGCATATAAAGTTTACACTTGGTTTTTCGCAAAAAAAATATTCTGGATAAGAGTTGTAGATCATTTCAAGATTTTTTCAAAAAGTTGTATTATGAGTAATACTTTTTGAATGTCCTATAATCTTAATTGTACATTCGTACACAGCAAAATAAACTATATTTCGTGCACGATGCGCATAGTACCAACAACAGGCTGTTCCATAGAAACCTACCGGTCAAGTACAAGGAAGTTGATAGTAGCCTACCTGAAAATTTGGAATGGGGAAGTCTACCTAACGTCAGATTATAGAGCACAGAGTTACGTCCAGAGGGATTTCTAAATAATACATCGCAATAATAGAAGTCAGAAGTTGATGTTGATCTCATAAAAATGCAATTTTTCCTAAAATTCAACTAATTTTTCAAAAATTGTAAATTAATACTCATTCAAGGTCGAGAATTGCGAATGATTCCATGATTTTAATAATTGTATTATCTGAAAAAAGGTGGAAGTGATTGTTTTTGTCCGATGGCTGACTTATCACTCACTTCTCAGACTAGTTTCCCCTCTTTTCATTCTTAAACGGTCTTATTTCAGAATACTCCAAGAGGATGGAGGCTTTTCTCTATCATCCACACAATTACGAACCAGAAGTAGCCAGTCCCTTCCAAAAGTCCATAGAGTTTTTAACAGAAGAGGTGACTCACTTCTGTAGAACATGAGTCGGCAGGCTCGCTTCTCTCGCTTTAACCATCTAGCCAGAGGGCTCCACCTCCTAGAACCACAGCTGAATCATACAGGAATAAAACCAGCAGGCTCACTTCATTGGCCTGCATTTTTCATTTGAGCTTGCTTCCTTCCAAAATTTCAATAGGAATTTGCAGGCTTGATTCAATGATATCGCCAGTTGATCCAAATTATATAGCACAGGGTTGCAAAAATCTTCATTTATATTAGGATGAATGAAAATATCTAGTAATTCTCACGTCATAAATTGTCTATTATATTATGAGAATTATTGTATTTTAGTCTATTCCTTTGAAATTTGAAGTGGAAGTGATGTAGATAACTCGCAAAACATTCAATTTACCCAAGAAATCCAGTTGAAACGGATTCAAAACTCAATGTAATACTGGAGAAAAGAACCCTCCAATTAAGTACCACTATACCTTAGCTGAACCAGTTTTTTAAGGTGAGATCTCCATGTTCTATCGTACTTGCAAACCCTGGCAAAAATCATAAGCAAATCGTAAGCAAAACTTACTCCAAACCAAAAATGTATTAGGTGAGACTGTGTACAACATTTGAACAATTTCTGTCCATTGGATAATTAAAAACGCTGGAAAACACAGATTTTGGGCGCAGATTTTGCGTTATAGAGCCCTTCTCATACAAGATTTGTAAACTTCAGCTGAACTCATTTACTAATTTTGAACACTTTCTGTCAACTAGTGTTGACAAAGTGCAGAAAAATCTGTCTGAAAAGAGCTGAAAAAGTGCAGAAAAATGCTCGAAAACGCTGAAAACCCGCTGATTTTGGACGTGTCTTTGGCATTATATCAAAGGCTTTCCAATGCAATATTTCCAAACCTTAGCTGAACTCCTGTACCAAAATTGGTGAATTTCTATGAATTTGTTCTCGATAAATCTGAGAAAACGCAGAAAAGTACTGAAAAATAACGAACGAAAACATGCTGTGAGTTCTTGAAAAATCTGAGAAAATGCGGAAGAACGCTGAAAAAACGCAGAGATTGTGCATATCTTTGGATTTTTTCTCAAATCCGTTCTTAGTGCACCTGAATGCACATTAAATCTGTAATTTGGTATGTGGTCAATTTCATAGCTTTCATAGCATATGATGAACAATTTTTTATAATGTGTGCACAAATCAATCATCCAACTTTGAAGTATTATCTAGACTAAAATGATTCATAATTTGAATTTCTATAATAATCTATTCCAACGAAGAACCATACTCTGACATCAAATCAAAGGGTGTCTTAAATGTAGCTTCAATTCACTTAATTAAACAAAATCGTGCAGACACCGTCTCAAACTAGTTTACATATTAAAATGATTGTTATCTACACGGTGCGATACCAAGTGCTCAGTGTTCAGTATTTATATGAGAACGTGCTAAATCATGCTTGAATCACACTTTGCGAACTGAAATCCTCTCCAAACCTGCTCTGCTCCAAACTTGCGAATGCAATCCTCTCTCCAAATAATGCTTATCTATCCATTCCACTATAGAATTCGAGGAATTGAAATTCCGAGTTATAGTCTACGCTGTACATTATATTTATCTCCATTGATAATCTCCCATAAGAAATCCAGTATACTGTCAAGATTGATAGAAGCTGTCTAGAAGTAAGGAAACATTTTCTATAGCAGCTCACAGATTTATCATTGATAAGACAAACTTGACGTAATCATATTTGATAATCAGGTAACATAGTTGTAAGATCGATGAATAGAATGTATATTGTCATAAATATTGACTCTCTGCATACTACTATCTTAAACCCAAAACTCAAGTTGTTATTGGTTCGATTGTTGTTCTGAGTCAACAAAATTGCATGAATCCTTTCCTCTCTTTTTAAATCTAAATATTCTGCCACTTGTATATATGTACGTAGAGTTTTGCAGATGTTCTTTAATAGGAATGGCAATGCTGGCACAGTTGTGGATACTATTCGATCATCATAGTGACATGGTAATAGAACTCAATTGCCAAGACCAAGATCCACCATGTTGCAAGAATCTTTCTTCTTCTTAGGTCCAAAATTTTTCAATAATTTGCCTGACAATGTAAGCGATTGCCAATCGTACCCCTTGTACAGTAGATTGATCAGAGAGTGGCTATTCGGTCTTCTTCAGGAGGCGGTTGAAGCTATGTTTCTTGTTGTCCAGTGAGAGATCACATTTCTCAAATTCTAAAAGTTATTTTACTTACTATTTTTTCAAATAATAAAAATGTTTATTCTCAGTCAAAGAAAATACATAACATAAAACATCTTCATACAAATAAAAACAAGTTTTTAACTGAAAAATAATACACATATTATGCAAAGCTCAAGGAGGTTTGCATACTTCCGCATATGGGAGTAAAAGTTGATATTACATTGATTATATTTAAATCAAAATAAGATGTAATAGATTCAAAAAACCGAAAAATCAACTAACTTATCAAGAAATAACCGAACTATCCCTGTAAATACATTATAATTAAATCTTTTAATAAGGGATGGGTATCGAAAGACAAAACATCGATGTTTTGAGCATCGATTTTTTTTTCTCCTGAACATCGATAAGTGATAAACATCGAACAGTAAACATCGATGTTTAAAAACGTCGATGTTTAAAACATCGATGTTTAAAAACGTCGATGTTTAAAACATTGATGTTTAAAAACGTCGATGTTTGAAACATCGATGTTTGAAACATCGATGTTTAAAAACGTTGATGTTTAAAACATCGATGTTTTAAACATCGACTTGTTGTCGTACATTTTACGGAAGACTATTATATCCTTAGAGTAACTCAGATAGTGAAATCAATTTCCTTTTTTATGTACATGTAAAGGGAAGGAACAGAGCTTTTGAAAAGTAGTTAACAATAAAGGAATATTATTGATTGGCAGCAACGAAACTGTAAGTAAATAAATTGTTTGTAGTTGTAGGTAATCAGACTCTACGTTATCAACGGAGATTGTTATTTAATCGAATATAAAAAAGAAAATCCAATAATAGTTGAGTCAGAAACCTCTCGGGATATCCTCGAAGATTCTGTCTTGAGATTTCATCCTCAGCTAATTTTTTTTAATTGTTTTTTATGGCTATCTACACTCCATACAATACGAGGACCTCTATTCCAGAGCTAGATTAATAATTGGTATTAAACGTATGTTGAGGAAAGCACTTATAATAAGAAAAACTCTTTCTTCCTAGGAAACGAAAAATCCGACCTCTTATTCAATTCTAAATAGGTATCTAACCTTGACAAGTGCCACACTTATGTAAATCCTCAAGAGTATCCAACAGTCTCACATAGAAATACAGAAATCCTTATTGAAAGATTCCTTTTAGTTGTGAAAAACATCGAATGACCGAAGTCTAGGTAAAATCATCGATAAGTGAAAAACATCGAACAGTAAACATCGATGTTGAAAACATCGATGTTTGATGTTGAAACATCGATGTTTCTAAACATTGATGTATCGATACCCATCCCTAATTTCAATGACAATAATCATTCAATAAGAAATAAAATAAATGAATGAAAAAAAATGAATCGAATAACAAAACAAAATGAAATTTCACATCACTCAATGACACAAAAAGGAAAAAAATTAAAATACCGTAATGAAACATTTTTCTCCTTTCTCAACCAAATGCAGCTCTATACACTGCACAGAAACTCTTTGAATGAACAACCCAAGAATTAAGAGTTAAGAATTAATATAGTAGCCTACCATTTACCATCCTCATTTTCCAAACTGGATGAAAAAGAATGAGGATTCAAATTATTACAAAATACATTCTTTCAATTTCATCCTCAGTTAATGACATAATGTATCTTTTAACAGATCTCTTGAATAGAGAGAATGAGTCACAGTGCTTAATTTCATCTGGTAAACTATTATGAAATTTACCCTCAAGAAAAAGGAACGACTTCTGGAAAAAAGTGCTTCTAGGTCTGGGCAACCTGACTCTCTCCATGAAGCGTGTGGCAGGCCTAAACACCTGTGCATCTACTGTATTGCCCAGGTTACCACTCGCTTGATAAAATTGAGTGAGCACTTTGTAACAGAACCCTGATCTTAATGGGAGAATATTCAATACTGCAAAAATATTTTCTCTACCTACATATCTTTCAGCTCCAATAGTAAGAACTAATGATTTCTGCAATCTAATTAGAGGTTTCATATGGGTAATATATGTGCAACCCCAGCAAGCAACACCATAAGAGAGCCTAGAGTGTGCCAAAGAGAAGTAGATCTCTCTCAAAACTGACCTGGGACATACTTTTTTCGAATAATAAAATCTATGACGCAGTTGCCTCAGTCCATTCCTGAGTATGTTGATATGGGCCCTCCATGAGAGATCCCTCTCCACTACAACTCCCAGATACTTCACAGTATCTGTCTGCTGGATTGCACTACAAAGGCAATTCTCGGAGCTAACACAGTAAATGGAATGGTACTTGAGTGGGCTATGGAAAGTATAAGATTGGGTGAGGCCAAAGTTGACAAATCTTTTCAGAATTTAATCTTAGTTTATTAAAGGTGAACCATAGAGATAGTAAATTGAGATCTGCTTGCATACTAGACTGAAGGTTCTGCAAATTGGACTCACCATATGTGAAAGTGGTGTCATCGGCAAATGCTGTTATTTTCCCTTTAAAGGGTCCACCAAAAAGGTCATTAATGAATATAAGGAACAGCATCGGGCCCAAAATTGATCCCTGGGGTACACCTCCTCGAATCAATTGATTTGTACTCACAGCACCATCAATACATACAAATTGATTCCTTTCATGGAGGTATGATCGGAACCAATCCAAAGCCAACCCACGGACTCCAGCTAACTCCAACTTTTTAATCAGGATATCATGATCAACTGTATCAAATGCTTTTCTGATATTAAGGAAAAGACCCGAGACCCTGGACACTTCCCCCTGATTCAGATTGGCGTGAATTTCAGAGATGAACTTTCTCAGTGCTAGCTCTGTGCTCAGACCCTCTCTAAATCCGAATTGATTTGACGCGAAAAAATCAGACACATTCAGAAACGAAATAAGACGTGATTTAACTATTTTTTCTAAAATTTTTGAAAATATAGATAACAAGGAAATAGGTCGAAACTCTTCAACAGTTGTGCTATTGCGCTTTTTTGGGATTGGTATAATCTTTTCAATTTTCTGTTGATAGCTTTGATCTTATTCTTTATTTGTTGTATGACTTTTATTTTTTGTTTCTCAGAGCCTTGTAATTCATTTCCTTGTTCTTATTACTGGATACATTATTAGTATGTAAGGAATTCGATAAACAAATTTATTTTTTTTACTATAAGAGAGTTTCCAAGGTCTGCAGCAACTCCTCCATGCGTACAGGGAAGCTTCCCTTGCATGAGAGTATTTATTGTCAAGAGAATTAAATGTATATAATATACATAATTGTATTATTAATTTATTATTATTAGTTTATGCTCTAGATGATTGAGTATTATTTTGTATGCATTGTTTTTGACAATAAAGTTTACTATTATTATCATTATTAATCTGAAATCTCTTGTATAGAGAAAGAAGCAGCATTCACGCACTTCATATCAAGACAAAAACAATTATTTCCTTATGTGAAACATCTTTCATATCAGTCTAGAAAGAGCACATAATATATAGCAATGATGCTTTCCATGGAGATTGTATGTGATAGTATCTTTGAGGATGCGAAAACATGCGTAAAATCTAATGTAATAGGGAAAAAATAACTCGACTGTGTGATTCAACCAAAGTCCCCGAGATTGATATTCACACTTTTCATAATTAATTTACCTCAAGCAAGTTTTAGGGGAAAAGAGGAGAAAATGTCACCAGCGTTCTAAATTAGAACACTGAATGGGGAGTCCCAATCTCACTAGGCATCAAACCTGCATCACTGTAAAAATTATTAATTGAGATCATGACACATTTTGAATAATAGCTCATTCTATTAGTAGATAAACTGTACAAGATTTGTTCACTGTGTTGACTACTCCAATGTTGCAATTCCAATTCAATATTGATTGAGAATCCATACAGTGTATACCCCAAAGTATTTCTTAACATAGTTTTCATTCAATAATAAACCATCTGCCAATATGCCTTCTTAAATCTGGGATTTCTTCATAATCCATATTGTATTACCCTAACTTTCAACTTCCTGTTACATAAGTCAATGTGGGAATCGTCATTGATTGGATGATGAAATACTATTATTTTCAACTTAATATTGTCTGCTGCTCCAATGTCTGGTCAGTAAATATGGCATCATCTTATTATACTCCATAATGAATTCAATTTTCAGCCGACCACAGATTTTTGAACCGCATGAATTCACTTCATTTAGGATCCATGAGAAGAATGGAATCAGCATAACATCGATATTTTCATTCTCTGATTCTCTTATGCACAGAAAAATCAACAATTATCCTGCTCAGTATTAGGTTTGGAATATTTGTTTTCGTAAATGATCCAATCATGATATTCCTAATCATTTTATCATTCTTGAGTGTAAATTCCCATTTGCCCTGGAAAGAATTGAGTCAATATCGAAACCCGTCGAACTTTGCAGTTTTTCATGAAGATTATATTATTCCAACTTCGATAAAATATGTCCGAGTATTCGTGTGTGGTCCGGATTTTTTATAGAAATCTATTTACTTAATAATACTCGAGGGTGTAAGGGGCGTGACTCAGGGACTTATTCAAATATTTTGTTCAGTCTCTCTCGCCTCGAGGTAATTTGCTCTCTGCATCTACTGGGCTGTCATTCGTGCCCACCACTCCCATTTTGACAGTCTTGTTCTAAATACTTTTATATTGGAGCAAGAAAATCAATCAATCTTCACTCGTGAATGCTTTGCTATTGATCTTTTTGTCTGTCGCACGTCTGCGAAACCTCTTTGTAAACTCGTTAGCACGCAGATGAAAATGCTACCACAAGTATGTCAAGTGAATATCGCTGTTAAACTGCTCAACCGTTAATATTCCGGCATAAAAAACTTTCAGAAATATCAAAGTATGCTGAACTCTATTTGAATATCCTGCGCTCTCATCGGGAAATTACGCAGCTCTCTCAAATGTTCATTATCGATTGTGAAAATTTATAATGGAAAGTTTTGTTCATAGATAACTTGAAAGATAGATAGGTTCAGTGTTCACTTCATGATAAATGACGATAACGCTTTTATTTGAATTCATTGTTCTACCTTCATCCTCATTCCCCAGAAACGAGGATTTGAAAACAACATTTGAATTTGGAAGAGAATTTGTGGAATTAATTTTTCATTTTGATAATACCATTTTCTATAATTTCCCAGTTCTAGATCACGTTGAAAAGTTGATGAATTTGAAACCGTTTCTCTGTAACGGAGATTTAAGATAGTGTGAAGTTTATTTTTGTGTTGACGATGAATACAAATTACTGATTAGGAGAATGATCTGAAAAAAATTGTATAAAATACAATTATATTAATTGGAATTCTATCATCATAGATATTATATTGATTGATTGAGTATATCTGAGAATGCAAGGTGTTTATAACTAACTAGTAGGTAACTTGGACCTTCAAGGGAGGTATCTGAGAATGCAAGGTGTTTATAACTAACTAGTAGGTAACCCTGAACCTTGAAGGGTTCAAAGCACAAAATTTGTGCTATCTATTTAAAAGATTCGATTCAGCTTTATAGTTCAACTAGCGGGTAACCCGTGCTTCGCAAGGGTCTATTTTGAAACTTGACAAACTGTAAACTTGACGTAATGAAATCTAGAAGAATTGAAAATACGCCTATAAGAATCCTCGGTTTATTAAGAATTTACATGCAACATTTCAAGTAAATCAGTCCAGTAGTTCAGTCAGATATTGTGATGATGCTTCAAACATAATTTTCCTACCCTTTACACGGGTGTATGTATACGTGTTTAAGCCAATTTTGAAAGGTTTGAGATATCAATGTGCGGTTTTCACCATACCTTTTCTCTGGAAATCCTGTATCGGAATCATGTATCATATGCCCAACTTTCAATTAAAAAAAAAGAAGTTGGATTCAAAATGGCGTTTCCAAAATGGAGGAAAAAATTTGAGTACGACGGAAAACCTGTCTTTATCATTCGAAAAGGATCCTCAATTGCTCCCCAATCATATACCCATCTTCTAATTTCCCTTTTAAGAGAAATATGTTCGGCTGCTTCCATACAACAACTGGAAGCATGACAATAATTGAAAACTTGACAAACTGAAAACTTGATGTAATCAAATCTTGAATAATTGAAAATAGGTCTATAACCTTTCTCGGTTAAGAAAGAATCTATATGCAAAATTTCAAGTTAATCGTTCCAGATTAATTTAACCAGATTAAGTAACCAGTCAAGCTTAACCAGTCAAGTTAGTTCAGACGTGATGATGCGTCTAACATAATTTTTCATACTTTACACGTGTAGGCCTATACGTGCATACGAAATTTCTGTTTTGTGAAACCAAAATACATCGGTTAGCACTAATCTCGATTAATGTACAGCATTTAATCGTGATTAAAAGTTAACCGACTTACGAAAAACTGAGGGATAGAATAATAATATAAAATATAGAATTAGCTATATAATAATAGGTAATATAAAATATAGAATAATAATTCTATAACTGGTCTAAGGTTCAGTACAATAACATCTGTCGGTTAAAGTACAGAGTTGTCGGATTGTGAAACCGTTGCAATCTTGGTTAGTTAACCGGAAAACTTAATCGGGATTAAAAACTAACCGATCTTTGTGGAACAGAAATGAATCCATGAAACTAACGCTGATTTGTTAATCGGCGTTAATGTCCATATTTAACAGACCTACGTGCAGCTTGCCATATGTTTTTTCTAAATAGATGTTTTTGAGACAATTTCTTTGATGCAGCTGTTTCACATTCACCATATTATTATACAGAGTTTGTGAAAATGAAAATATTTATTAATTATAAAAACAATACTATTATTATATCTATGAGAATATTATCATTATTATTAGAAATATTTATCAAATATCAAAAAATATTATTGAGGTTAAGTGGTATCAGGTAGAAAGCAATAATAGAACAGCTGATGTTCCTTTTTTAATTTCGATCATATGATTTGGTTATTTTTTATGAAATCGTATGTACCATTAATGAAATTTGAACATCAATTCTGAAAAATCTGAACGGAAAATTGAAATTTGGGGTTCGAGGTGCACGAGATTGATATTTTTAGAATCTATGTGCAAAATTTGGAGATCTGAATCATTCCCGTTTTTCCGGTATGCAATCCAAAAGTTGACATGTTTTGATGCGAACAAACGAACAAACGAAAACACGAACAAACGAACACACGAGCGAACACAACCCTACTCTCTCGTATTATATAGATGCTGATATTGAAAGATTCATAGCAACTCTAATAATTTACAATTGAGACACAATCTGAATGGGCTTTTATCTCACAAAATATTAGTATCACAAGTTGAATAAATTTGTTTAAATTATTAAAGTCATAATTAATTGATAAACAAGCATGTAAATAGACCTATAACCATCCTCGGTGTATTAAGAATCTTCATGCAAATTTTCAAGTTAATCAGTTCTGTAGTTCAGACGTGATGATGCGTCAAATATGTATTTCGTGTCCCATACATGTATAAGCCAATTCCTTTCTTCATAATATATAGTATAGATCTTGAAGAAGAAAAATATATAGATGGGAGAAGAATAAGAAGATAGAAGATAAAACCGTTGAATACACTATTTTATCTATGACCACTCTCAAGAAAAGTATCAACAATTTAGCAACACACAACATCCAGCTAGACGAATTAAAAACATGAAGAACTGGAAACTCAATGTATTGAAAACTTGACGAACTGCAAATAAGCTCGCAACAATCCTCGGTAAATTAGGAATCTTTATGCAAATTTTCAAGTTAATCAGCTTGGTAGTCCAGACTTGATGATGCATCATTCGTGTACTTCCTATCCCGTACGTGTATGATCCAATTCTTTTCTTTATATAATATCGCAGACAGATAGATAGATAGATAGATAGATAGATAGATATATAGATAGATGACCGCTCAAGCAAAATATCACATACTGGAAACTTGACGGACTGAAAACTTCAACTAAAAACTTGACGTAGGTACTGAAATCTTGGAGAACCGAAAGTAGGTCTATAACAATCCTCGGTAAATTGAATATCTATCAGCGAAATTTCAAGTTAATCTGTTCAGTAGTTCAGACGTGATGATGCATGATTCGTGCATTTTCTATCCCGTACATGTATATGCCAATTATCTTCTATATAATAATCATATACTAGCCGTCAGGCTCGCTTCGCTCGCCATATCCGTCTAGCCAGGGGACTCCGTCCCCTGGACCCCCGACTGGATCGTCCAAAAATGAGATCAGCGGGCTCGCTTCGCTCACTTGCATTTTTCATTTGTGCATTTTTCATTCCATCAGAAAGTCAAAGTACTGTGTACTGAATTTTTTTCAATATATTTCCATCAATTATTGAAAAAGGTGAGAAAACAGAGAAAAGCTGAGAAAAACGTTGGAAAAACGCTAATTCTGGGCGTATCTTTGGCGTTATTTCAAATTCCTTCCAACACAACATTATTTCACCCTAGCTGAGCTTCTGTTCTAAATTTGAACATTTTCTGTTCATTTGTTCTCGATAAAGCTGAGAAACGCAAAAAAACGCTGGAAAAACGCTGATTTTGGGCGTATCTTTGGAAATTTTTACAAATCCGTTCTTAGTGCGCCTCTAAAGGGCCAACTGAACATACCTACCAAATTTGAACAATACCTACCAATTTTGTCAGTGAGTGAGTGCCATTTCGCTTTTATATATATAGATTATAGATATTTACTTATAATATTTACTATTTAGATTATAATCATTTACTTATTCTATTACAAGATTCATTCCCTCTCCATATATTCTATACTCTGTTCTAGCTGATACAGAGCCAGTATTATAGATGCTATTCCACTGGTGAGCTTCATATATTTCATTTCATGAACAATTTTGAAAGTTATCGTAAGAATACCGTAAGTACTGGGGAATTCATCAGTCATTATCATCAAAGTGATATTTATTATTTTATAATGCTTATTTAAAACATCACTGTTACATCGCTGTAACAATCTACCCTGTTCGACGTAAAATTGCTCTCTCTTCTGTTTACTTCAACAGTAGCCTAGATTATTTTTCAATTACAACATTGTGGAACAGCTGTTTCAATATTTTTCTAATTCAATTTTCAAATGAAATTCCCGATTATGTCTGCTAGAGAATAAAATGATAAATAATACATTTTTACTTAAAATGTTTGGAGGATTCTAGATTTGAACATGCAAGCATCGCAAAACAAGATGCCAACAAGATTCCAGTTTCTTAGAATTTGGTGGGAAAGAAGAAATAAATTGTAGCCAAGAGGCCATTCGACAGATAGAGTTCAACCATCAATTAGTGAGAAGTAGAAAGTAGCTGCGAAGCGGAGCCATCGGATCTAGAAGATGTGTTGATCAATGATTAGTTGGAGGTAGGAAGTCAGCTAATTTTTCCACTTGTCTTCCTTGAAGGCGAGTGAATGTCGGGGATCTTTCCACTAACAAGGACATGGATGAGAAGAATTGTTACCTGTGACGGATTAGAGCTGAGAGCTCATTAGATTTGGAAATGACATTTTGTCGATCAGTATCGCATCTGTGAGGGTAAGAGAAAGCTAATCTCCACCGGAGATTCGTGAACATTGCTCGCAGCGAACCGAGCTACGAAGAGATCAACAGAAGAGTACCGGTACAAGTGATTGATCTGTCTTAGTCTTCTACCCGCTCTATTTGTTCCGATCAATCAGACGCTTTTTCCTATCAAACCGGACGTCTATCTGCCTTGTTGTTCTACCTCGCAGTGCCGGTAGCAAATCCAAGGTCTTTCACTGCAAAACAATTCACAAATCGATTCTGCTCGGGGACTCAGAATGGTAGAAAAGTCTAGCCTGCCACACACAACAAATTTTGTTTGTACGAGAGGTTGAATTATCAAGAATCTGCTACTTCAACAGAATAAAATCTATCTCTACCATAGTCATGATTTGTATTACGTAATGCAGTTATCATAATAGGTCCAAATGATATGGTAAGTTAATCTACAAATCGAACATTTCTGAAAAATTTAAGTAAATCCGAAGTACTCAAGAATTCTTTAGAAAATTATTACCCATAATAACTTTTCGAAGAATGAATGTTGTATTTATTAGTTTCTTATCACTCTTCTTCTTTCCTATTTCCTTCAGATTGGGTTGACTTTATCTTTATCCTGTAAGAACAGAAAATAATAAAAATAAATTGAAGTGTCTAGGTAACAATAATCTAATGAGGCGAGTTTTCTAGAATTGAAATAAATACACAATATCTACTATTTCTCCACAGAAGTTTTCATTCTCAAAACATTTTAAGTTCATATTCACGTTATGATCGTCAGTTGTACATTTGTAGAAATTTCGTCGATAATATTTTTCGTTGTTATGTTGTAAAATATGGAACAATAAATTGTAGAAGATCAATAATTTCTAGCAACTGAGCTTCCAGAATAGTAATAATCTGTCTGTGACTTGTGAAATAATATTGATATTACCAAATAATGATTTTGAAGAAGCAATAGACCGCATTTATCGTTTTCACACTCATCGATTGTCGGCCGACATTTATTGCCACGACAAACATAATGTCCTCCGATATGTTGAGAATCGGAGGACATTCCCGGAGGACATCAAGTGCGAAAACGCAGATATTAAATATAAGAAGATCATAAAAATTAATTGAAAGTGCAATTTTAAACATTTACTCTCCATTTTTAGACATGTTTTGAGTTTTCAACTCATTTCCAAGTGTATCTATCTTTCTCATATAAATAGTTCTACAAAGGGAATTGAGCTATCTCAGTTCAAGAAGTTTCAATGAAAAATGCAGAATGATAACCCCATGTCGATAATGAGTCTTTCCAAACTGGTGAGCTGCAATAATTATCTTATACAAATTCATAGCTTATGAAGCATTTCCATACATGCTCTGCTTCTGAATTGATTTTGCAGACAAGCAGACAAAATATTTCATAGGACGAAACTGCCGAATAACGTTAGACTTATTATTTATTCGAAGTGGAAACTTCGTCAATTTTATTCGTTGCTCTGTTCAAATATTTGTAAGGCACCAGTTTTCTTCGCTCATGGCGTAAACAGGGAATTAGGTCTCGGCTACGCGAAAGAACGGAGTATGGGAAAGGCAATCGAATTCATTCATCGCATACTTCTTGTTCGTCTATTGGGACCAGAGAGGGAAGTTGAGAGGGAAGTGATGGAGGATGAGACTCACGAATAGAATCCTATGTAGAAACATAGATAGAAGAGACATTCAAACGTAAACAAGTCGACTGGAGAAAGCTAATTTGAAGGAATATTGCATATGAACAGGTGAATGTTTCTGTATGCATCACAGTTGATTTCATCACTGAATAATTCAAATCACCATTAGAAACTGTATTTCATCAGAAAGGAATCCAGCATAGACGGAAATTTGGATGCTCTGCGCTCTGCGAGATTTTCAACACCAGAGATAATAATCTGAAATCAGACATCAGAAGCTGAAATTGTTGAGGGACATGATATATACTCGTAAATATAAAGACAAGAATGGAGTCGAGGTAAAGGGAGAACTGATTGAAAATATTGGATTACATCAAACACAATGGAGAATAAATGAAGTGTGGTAAAAATATATATGTATTCAACCGATGAATGTTGATGGAACTCACCAATGAATAGCCAAAATGCTTCCAAATATTGAAATACGTGCTGTTTATTTTTTCCATATCCATAATCCAACACTGCACATTCATAGAAGTGCACTGCAAGGAATTCGCTCTCTAAGCTGAAATTAAGTATTGTACATGTTAATTAAACGATTTTACGTGCTTATAACATTTTGAACTCTATTATTAAGAGTGTTTCTTCAATCAGAATCTACTACACTCTGCACATATCAAATACTACATACATCTATTACTGATTAACATCGGTTACCATATTGTTGTGTTGTGAGCTTGAGCAGTTTATAAAAATTTGAATACATTTAAATTGTTGGTTTCAGAATACGTTCTATAAACAGAGGATAACATAGAACCTTGAACCTCCATTGAGAGAATAGAAGAAGAACGTTACAAAACATTGATAAAAATGATCCTTCAATCATTCGATGAATTTGGATATTTGATTACATGATTGGATGATTGCTCTTTAGAGTTGATTGATTGCCTCCTAATGTGTCAAATGATTCATGTGATTTGAATGAGCTTGTGAATTACAATGAGCTTCGGCTTGTCCAAAACCGTAGTAAAATCCCACAATAGTGTCAAATCGTATCACAACCCAATATCAACATAGCTTTCATGCTGTAAGTCATATTAGTTATTTAGTGTTATCAATTACAGTAGTAATCCAAATCTCGCAATAAACCTAATTACAACAAGTTCAAGTGGATCGAGATTTTGGAGGCATTGGAACAGGATAAATGTAGTATATTTTTATCTAAGACCATGTTATGATGTGAACATTACAGCATCACAATCAATCTCATAAAAGGGGTATTTCCGCAATGCATTTCCAAAACTGCTATACACATACACAGTGAATCATAGCCTATGTATGGGAACTCTTCAATAAATTGGAGACTATTGTAGATATAGTACTGTCACTTTCAGGATAAGTTTTTGCTCGAATACTCTACCTTTTGATGCAAAACTGAATTTCAACCCCTCATAAGGGGGTGACTTTGGGGTAGTAACTCAAATATTTTTAATGTAAACACTCATTGTGTAGTACATATTTCGAAAGGCCTTTTTAGAACAAGAAATATTACATCGACAAAAATGTTCTATGATACTTGTATAAAAAATGACGAATGATTGAAGTTTTAGTTTTTAAAGAAATGATTGGTAAAACTTCAATCAGCCGCTATTTTGGATACAAGTATCATGGATCATTTTTATTGATGTCATCTAACTTGTTTTGAGATGCACTTTGAAATGATGTTTCAAACAATGGTTGTTTACATCTAAAATATTCGAGTTACAACCCCTCATTTCTTTAAAAACTAAAACTTCAATCAACAGCCATTTTTGAAACAAGAATCATAGAACATTTTTATTGATGTCATTTAACTTGTTTTAAAAATACTATTGAAATGATGTACCAAATGATGAAATCACCACACAATGGGTGTTTGCATTAATAATATTCGAGTTATAACCCATAAGTCACCCCCTTATGAGGGGGTTGAAATCCAGTTTTACGTCAAAAGGTGCAGTATCCGATCAAATAGCTCATCCTGGAAGTTACAATATTATATCTACAACAGTCTCCAACTTATTGAAGGGTTCCCATACATATGACTCACTGTATAATAAGAATTTTAAGAATGACTTGGACGGTTTTCGATGCTGGTGGCATAAACATAAAATCACGGTTTCTGATGCTGGCAGACGGTTTCAGTTTATCAAGTTTTTACTAAATCAAGTACTATATTCAGTTTGACAAATTTTCAATTCGTCAAGATCTCAGTTTATCAAGTTTTCATTGTATCAAGGTTTTTATGCGCCAAGTTCTCATTCTGTCAAGTTTTCAGTTCGTCAGATTTCCAGTTTTCAGTTCGTCAAGTTTTTAGTTCATCAAGATTTCAGTTTGTCGAGTTCTCATTTGATCAAGTTTCCAGTACGTCATGTTTTAAGTTTGTCAAGTTTTCTATCCGTCAAAGTTTCAGATTGTCTTGTTTTTAATTTTATACCATTATTATATAACTGTTGTATAAAGTACTATTGTATGTTGAAGGAGGAATATTCAAATATTTATATTCATATGAATGCCAAATTTGAATTCATAGAGCTCTTTTTTCAAAACATACGGTTATCTATGGAGGAAAATCGAATTTAGAATTTGGCTCAATACATTAACAGCATTAAAAAAAAGGTTGAAAAAGCGTAATTTGTTCTGTAACAGCTGTTGGATTTTTCCAAGTGATCACGAAACATATTACTGGAACAAAACCTGTGTGAGAGGAGCGATACTAAAGCATTTTATACATTTGAAAAGCATCTCCAGTGAAAATTTTTCGTAACAACCTCTCTCAAGCTACGAGCAGAATTTCTGAATGGAGGAGGATTTGGATGCTATAACCCCTACCACTACACATTTCCTGGAAAAAAGACAACTTACTATTCTTTCTATATATTTGAGTGTATGGAAACAGCATGGAACAAAATTGGCGGAAATTTTGTTACATGGAATTGGAAAAATGATATTCAATCATAATAATACTACTATCAATTTTCAATATTTCAAACCATATGTTGTACATTCCAGAAGAGAGAATAATTGGATAACTGATATCCGTTCAAATACCATTCCCAAAACGAGTGAGAGCTCGAAGTTGATCCAAGTTTCTATATTGAATTAATTGGACATTATATTGGAATGGAGAAACCTTTAGATCTACAATTCTACACGAGCAAAATTACTTTTTTATAACATGCTTCGAACTACAAACATATTTTTGAACTACAGTACACTATTAAACTGGGAATTATAAGTTTCTCAACAGCATCCAACAATAATGTAGGAGAAAGAATTTTCAATTCAAGCAGGAACAATGAAAAAGATGTCAAGAATTTCTAGTAATGGAATTTCCTCTTGCATCTCACCTGCTATATAATGATTAGTGCATATCATGTTGTAGCGTACTCATGAGCAACATCTGGCACTCCAAGAAATTCTTAGCAAGGACAAAATTTCTTGAAATTGGTCTTGGAATCAAGTTCTACTCCTTTCACGCCTGGAAGCGATGAGATATGGTGATTAGTATAATAATTGACAGGCCCTATGTCGGACGATGATACTTTAATAATACTCTGAAAACCAATGATACAGAATGTTGAATGCGGTGAATATTATTCAACGCTCAAAAAGACTGTGTAGTTTGTGCAATGCAGAATTATAATTGCTTGCTTCCAAACCGTTCATTTCTGTGAAACAAGTAGAGAATATTCATTTCAATATTTTTTGCTTCAGGCAAATCATTTCAAATAGCATAATATTCTCTAATGCTGTTGCTCAGCTTGATATCTTTTTAAATGGGTATTTCTTACCAGTCTCATGTGGAATTGATTTCATGACTTGTTAATTGGAATTTGTCACTGTAAACTAGCAGCCAATTTTCAATAATATTACAAGTTTTTTTCTATTCAACTAAGCTGCCTCAAAATATTTGAAAAGTTATTAAAATCTTTAAAGTTGATAGTTAGTTAATTGTTGTTATTCGAGGTAGAAGTTGAAGTACTCTTGTAATGGAAATCAGTGTAGCCTGTGGCTGAATAATATTTTCCCATATTCTAACACCTGGAACGTTTTTTGAAGCATTTGGTGTGACGTTATTATTATAATCTATCATGTAAGTAAGATGCTTACCGTTTCAATGACATTCTCCTGAAGTAAGAAGAACTAATTGATGATCTATTTTTCCTCCATAACATGATAATTGATATAAGCTTATGGAGAGAGAATTTTCCATCATCTGTTGATGAGAAAGTGTGAACGAGTAAGAAAAAATATAACAGCTATTGAGTTACGAAAACATCTAAACTTAAACCGGACTTGAACATTTGAACATGATTATGAAAGAATAGGTACAAAGAGCAACTGGATAATGACAACACAACCTAAATTTGAATCATTGATCTTTGAAAAGTCACAGTAGTTGATATTGATATATGATAATTAATAGTGAGGTGACAGCGATAGGACTAATTTTAAAACCAGAGTTGTTCTATAGTTTCTTTTGTATGTACGCAATCATAATAGACTATTTTAATACTCCCATATTTCAAAATCAGCCAGAAACTGAATTGAAAAAAAAACATAATATTTCATCAGCCTAAATACTCAGCGACTTGTTCTCTCCATATCTTGTTTTTTGAATGATTTTATAGGAACACTGAAAATTTGAAATCAAATGGAAGTCTCATTATCCAATATGGATATTCACCGTGATTTTCCATTATCTACTTCATGAAAATCATTATTCTGGAAAGAGTTCAAAAACCTTTATATTGTGCTATTCAGCTGAAGAGCAAACTTTCACAGATAAATATGTACAGTTGTTCCTCAATTCTATGAAATCAAAATGAACTAATATTTTGAAAGTTGAGACATTTGCTCGTTCTACCTTGCAAGAATGAAGAGTATTTTAATACTTTGAAAAATGTTCAACCATGTTGGAAGGATTAAAGTGAGAGAAACCGTGTGGTGGATGAGATGAACAAGTTTTGGAAAAGGGGGGGATTCACGTGCTGGCCCTTGATAATGTAGAAAAGTATGGAGAGACAAGTCAACCATGGAGAGGAAAAACTGGCGATGAGAAGCATCACAAAAATGAATAATTAAAATACTACTCACGATGGAGGGGGATGCAGTGTGCGGCTCGGTCTCATATTAGATTTGCAGAGAAAAATGTCTCGTGTCAACAAAGAAAAGTGAGCTTCACACTTGCAAGTTACGATGTTACGACTTACAACTAGTTAGAGAGTGTACGATGACATCCCATGAGAATAATAGCACATTCATGCATCAAGCCGCAATCTCCTCTTAATAACTGGGAGAGACTTATTTTAATCCATCTAACAACCTGGAATTAGGTTGCTAGTTAAACTCCCGCCTCACGTGGGTTGAGCGAAATTTTATCTTGTGTCAAATGATCAAACAAAAGCTAGGATAAGCTTATCCAACTTGGTTCATTACCAGTAAAATGAATAATTGTATAATAGCTTTTCATTTGTTATCAGGGCCATGCATAGTATCCAACAAGTTTATAAGGATGAAATTCTTTATCACATGTGATAGATTCATAGAAGATGGAGTATGAATTTGCAAGTGATTTGATGATGCGGTGTAATTATGTTCACTCATACAGCTTCTCAACTAGATTTTCACATGAATAAAATTCAACGCTCTCAAAGTCATCTTTGGTCAGGTGCAATGTACCTTAGTGGAAATTTAGCCGTGGCATGGGTTACTGTTTTCCATTATATTTTTCATAACTGTTCATCATTTATATTCATTATTCTGTTATAATCTCTTCTTCTGTTTCATTATCATTAATGTAGTGCATTTGGTGATTATCTATTGTAAGGGGGGAAAAGAACTATGATAACTTTTGTGAGGGGAAAAACTATTATAACAAAAAAACAGAATAACTAGAACTTTAATTAATGAATCTTTAACATATATATATATATATATATATATATATATATATATATATATATATATATATACATTTGAACTAAACAAGATTATTTTTATTATAAAAACATGATTGATATGAATTAATTGGGAAAACACTCGCTTGCTGCTGATAATGATTCAATCTTTGTGGTCTCAAATCTTTGTGGAACAATTATTCAGTAGTCACCTACCTTTTTGAAATGGCTTCCCCCTTTGGCATCCACTGTTTTAAATCGTGACTATAGTATTTTAAAAGAACAAATATTAACTGAACCAATGGATAGGCTCAGAACCCGTCTCCCTCAACAATACAATTATTATTTTTATACTGCCGGATCTGTGACAGAATAACTGTATTATTAAACGAACCGAAATCTAGCCTTTTTCACTGGATCAGCCGAACTTAACTTTCAGTCCTATCGAACGAGCTCACTCTCACCCAAAAGTTAAATTTTGGGTATTAAATATAAACTCAGTCAATGCCAAACATGAAAGCCATTTCAAGTACATATTCTTATCTGTCGCATAAGCGGCACGTTTGTTATTGAAAACAAAAGAGAAGCTACGTTAATTTTGACAACAAATGAAATAAACAATCTCTCTGTCGATGACAAAGATTGTTCAAAGACAAAAACACTGTTCATTAAACTTTTTTAATTCAAAACTCTAAAATCCTGATCAATATGAGATAAATATATGATTCATATATATGTCCCATATGACCAGGTAACACTATCAAGGTTTTATCCCAATGTACCTTCAATTTTATCGTGGCTATTCATTTCCAATTGATTATTTCCGTCAGAAGGGTCTTATGAATAATAAGGGATTGATAAATGAAAATTCAAATTCAAAAACGCTTTCTGCTGTTGTGGGACCGCTAATTATTTACAAAATGGTAAAATTTCAGCCCAAATTTTTTTTTTGTTATTTCTATTAAAACTAGTCACTAGGACTAACCATTAATTTTGTTCTGTTATTTCTTATCCTGAATAAATTTTTATTGCTGAAGTCTTCCAGTGAAGCCTACAGTTCCAATCTATAATTTCACTACTTTAAACTATTTCACTACACTTTCATTCAATATACTTTTTTCACTCCACTAGCATTACACCAACTCGAAGGGCTTTGTTCTCTTCAACCTCCTTGTGAGTTCAGTGTTGTCTAGTAGTTGGATGACTTCGGTGCGGTGTTGTCGTGTCGTGTTGATGAAGACTTGACTAAAAATGATGGGCTGCCAATCGTCTTATCTCACAGGTCACATAGGGGATGTGCAGATCTCGGTGCAAATCGCTGTTCCTTATGTACCAGGGCGCATTCACATTCGCGGTACTTTGTTTTGGAATGTTTGAATCTGACTGATGTTAGAAGTTCTAGAGCAGCCCCAAAGCTGAATTTCATACGTCCAGACAGGTTTTAGAATTTGTTTGTAAATCAATAACTTGTTGTCCATTGAGAGTTGTGATTGACGGCCCAACAGCCAATAGATTTTAGTGTATTTGAGTCGTAGCTCGCTCCTTTTCATCTTGATATACTCTTTCCAGATCAACTTGGCGTCAAGAGTCATTCCAAGGTATTTTTCTGTGTTGCTGTGTGGTACTACATTCCCATTCAGATTTATTCGAATCGGATCATTGATAATTTTTTTGTGAAGTTGTTATGAATAGACTTCATCTCATTCAATCGAACTCTCCATTTTTTGGTCCAGTCACTGAATTTGTTGCTAGCATTCTGCAGTTTTGTGGCTACTTCCTTACTGTTTCCCCTTCTGCCAGTATTGCAGTATCACCAGCAAAAGTAGCAACTGTCACTGCATCCAATTCAGGAAGATCGCTTGTGTACAGCACATAAAGAGCTGGTCCAAGAACACTACCTTGTGGAACTCCAGCTCTTATTTCCTTCAATTCGGAGACGTCGTCACCTTGTTTCACTCTGAATAATCTGTTGTTAATATATGATTTTAAAATTTTTACAAGTTGAGTGGGGAGGATTTTATGAAGTTCAATGATCATTCCTTCATGTCACACTTTGTCGAATGCCTGTGCCACATCAAGGAAGATAGCTGGACATATCGATTTTTTCTCTAATGACTTGTCTATTACATTGGTGATTCCTGGTCCAGGGTTGAGTGCTTCTGCCTGAAACCAAATTGATGAGCTGGTATCAGATTCCTGCTACTGGGAGTCAATCTCTTCATTAGCAATTTCTCAAAAAGCTTTGAAATTACAGGTAGAAGAGATATTGGGCGGTATGATTTTGCTTCTTGAGGACATTTTCCAGGCTTTTGCAACATAATGACTTCTGCCACCTTCCAAATTGTAGGATAATGCTGTTATCGGAGTGATGCATTGCATAAGTATGTTAGCATGAAAATACCTTTCCTTGGAAGTTTCTACAAGATTTCACCTGTAATCAGATCAAACCCAGGTGCTTTTTTGATATTCAGATTATATTTTATTCCTTCTTGAACCTCATATTTATAGAAACTGGATCAATCTCTGTATCCAAATCATCTATTATATCTCCTTCAGGATCAATTTCAGATTGAATGTTGTTTGGCTGAAAGATTTCTTCTAGATGATCAGCAAATAAATCTGCCTTTTCTCTAATATTTCTTACCCAAGTACCATATGGTTTTCTAATTGGAGGGGATTGTAATATCGGCCGCTTAATTCTTTTTGTTGCTTTCCATAATGAATAATATGTATTGGCATCAGCTGTCAAATTTTGAAGGTAGTTATTAATGGATTCCTCAGTTAGTTCCCTTATCTCTCTTGTCAATTGTTGTGTTTTGTTATTGAAGATATTTTTGTCAGCAGGATCACAAGTTTGTTGTCATCTTCTTCTTGCCCTTCATTTTTCTAAAACAAGTTGTCGATTCTCCAGAGGGTAATTGCATATTTTTGTTTTCCTGGTATATTGTCTGGTGTTTTTCCAGGCTGATTTCTGGATTTGCCACATGAGATTTTCTGCGGCTTCATCTAGCTGCTCAGTTGTTCTAAGTGGAATATTCAAGTTGATTTGATTCTCCAAATCCACTTTGAAAGCTTCCCAGTCTGTTGTTCTATTGACTAACATTGGTCTGTCTTCTTTCTTCATTATTCGTTTACTAAGTGTGAGAACTACAGCTGATTGATCAGAATCCAGGTCAAAGCTCTCTTCAATGTCGATGGAATTACTGGATATTCTCTTTGTTATGAAGAAATCTAGAAGATCTGGAGTTTTATTCAAATCTGTTGGCCAATAAGTAGGTGTCTCTGTCGAATGGAATTCGCAGTCCAGCTCCTGGATAGCCTCTCTGAGTTATTTTCCTTTGTTAGTCGTGAGTCTTGAACCCCAATCCTCATGCTTGGCATTAAAATAAAAAAAATGCAAACTAGTGTGTTCATGGTGGAGCCAATGTATTGGTGGACATGCGAAAATTCAAGAAAGCATGCTTGATCGCAACATTAATTTTAACATTTTTTCACCATGAATATCCAGGTAGTGATGCATAAATTATGCATAGTTTGTGGATGGAATGATGCTATCCTTGAATGTTAAGGTTCAAAATATGTTGAGGGTTGAGGAACTGGATACCAGTGATTCATAATATAACCATCCAAATAATAGGGATAGATTTTTCACATCAAGGTGTCATTCTATTTTATAAAACAACGATCAGCTGATGAGTATTTAGCCTTCCATCTATCAAACTTTCATTGACTTCATTCACCCAACTGACATTCTGATTCACAATTTATTAGTTGATCATTGGAGAGAGAATAGTGTCATATTCCAATAAATAAATTATGAGAATGCAATAATAATATGGATATAAAGCATAATTATTCTATACACGATAAGAATATGCTTGAAACTGTGATTGATAAATTTATATAAGTTTTTAACGCCGAAGCATACCAGGGAAGCTTCAGGATTAATACAAGATAGTCGTAGAAATGTATGATTTCCAAGCTGCAAATTGTATCCAAAGAGATATTTCGAGGAGTATTTGACCCAGCTGGATGAGAGAATGTAAATTTGTGTTCTCTGTTTTTTCTATGCCACATGAAACCAATTTATTCAATTGTCCAGAATCTAAACATACTGACATATTCATCAACTAATCACTGATAGTTAGTCCAACAGATGACTCATTATTTGTATTCAAAAGTATTGATTCCTCTTCCCAGTTCGGAGACATGTTGATATATGTCCGATAAATCCAACTGATGCTGATGATCACTTGAGAGCAGTCTAGCGTATCATTGATCCTCGCATTTTATTTTCAAAACTCTTTAGATATCGTTAGTGCAAACGATTCTAAACTCTGGGAAGTTGGGATATCTCATAGAGCAGCTTCATGAGTTCTATTCAGAATGTTGTTTCGTCCTCGTTATCTTCATTAGAATTGATATCATTGCTTTGAAAGTGAGGAGAATAAAAATAAGATAAGTCAGATTGTTGTATCGGGATGATGTAATTGGACACTTTATGGAGGAAGTTTGCTCATATGAATCATTTGCAGAGATTCATCTCAATTATACCATCTTTAATAAGGCTTTTGTTAACTTTCGAGAGTCTTAAATAAGTGTAAAGTGTTATCAATAAAGTGATTTCCTGGGAAGAGTTATGCATCTCAATTCTTTGATAGAATAAATCTTTATCATTTCGTATCTCTAAATCTTAAATGTATATTTTCATGGAGAAATGTTCTGCAATCATGTTTAGTTTCATGAGGAAACTAAGTTGATGCAACGAGGTGGTAAGTACATAATATGACATTGATTTTACTCATCTATAACAGGCAAGGTGATGTTCTTGGAAGGGATTAACAAAGACCCCATGTAGGCTACATGATGGTGTTTTACAATACTCGAAAGCTTGTCTAGTGAGTAAGAATACAGTATTTCAATTTGCTTTCAATTAACTAATTGTTTGATCCGTGATCTCATTTCAAATAAAATCCAAATCTCGTGGATGGATTTTTTTCAAGATGGACAATCATCATCAAAAATGTTATCGGTTATTGAAATATATAGGACAAAATCGGAAATATGACACGTTGAAAACGTAATTTCAGAGACCAACGGTTTGAAGAGATCATTAATTGATTGTTGGGACTCTTCGATAGGTTAAATCTTTTTATAAATTATTCTGTCAGCAGCTCACTGTATGACCTCATAATATTATTCTATGTGTGATTCATTTGCAATTGGTTTAATATGATGTATTCAAACTAACCACGCTGTGAATTTATTTGGCAATATTAGAAAAAAGCTCCACATTGAAAGCTGCTAAGCTAACAAAGCTATGAACAAAGCTATCTTACATGACTAATAGTGGGCATATGTTCAGTGAATATGATTCTTCAGTCCATTTATAAACATGAATTAGACTGCTCAATCATCTTATGATACTTGTACTTCTCTAACTATTGTACTTTATAATTATAATGAATTTCATTTCTGAGCATTAAGAGTGATGCAATAAATTCGAAAAACTCAACTGTACAAATTTATTTTCAATTCCAGTATATGAATTTTTTGGTTGTATATATATATATATATATATATATATATATATATATATATATATATATATAAATTGAAACAGGAGACACAAGCCATGAATAAATTGAAAACACTAAAAAACTTACATTATAAACGGAAATTTTCGGGAACAGAGTTCCCTTTCTCAACCGAGCAGAGAGTGGTACCACGAGTGAATACCACTCTGCTTCCCGAAAATTTCCGTTTATAATGTAAGTTTTTAAGTGTTTTCAATCCATTTATGTCTTGTGTCTCCTGTTTTAATTTATATTACAAATTTTAAAGTGTTTTCTGTGTTATGTACTATATATATATAGTATACAGTATACACTTCATACAGTAGTGTATATATATATATGGAAAAACATTATTTACACTGTATGAAGTGCTGTCATAATAATAATAATAAAATCAAACAATATTATGAGAATGTCATGCTTGCAAGTCAAGTGGCTCTGTCAAAATGTAAAACAAAGAAAAATGAATAGTTATAGGGTTGAGCATGAGTCGGAAGCAGCCACCTCCAGGGGGCAGCAAGAACAACAAAAATGACAAGGAATAGAAGAAGCAAGAGAGAAGTAGAGTTTGACCTTGGCCCATCAGGGAATGGAAAAGCCTATTTTTCCCAAGTGAAGACGCATGCCACCACCCATCGCTCACAGCAACAAGATTTGTTTGTGATCTTCAATAATTTATTTTCTTTATTAAAACACATAATTAATCGTGTCATCTTGTAACATTTGGAATGAAAAATGTTGAGTTCTTGAAAATGTTTCTCATTAACACTTGCAAGAATGCATAAAAAATTGGAATTCCCTGGAAAGCACACACAAAGTTCACTCTTTGAGTTAGAACATTATCTGCTGACTGATGTATGTTGATTGAAGCAGACAACTCGTTCACAAGTTGATGAGCCCGGATTATTAAACTGAAGGTGAAAGATTTGATCTGTAGCCTGGAAGACACGTGCATGACCACATGAATTCCATCTCAATACATCTCAAAACATTCCGCTGCAAATGAGAGAGCTCGCTTGAAGATCCTGAGCTTTGAACTCATTTATTCAGGTTGTTCAATTTTCAAGGAATTGCTGTTTAAAATGGACAGAGACACATCTGTGAACTGGGAAAGCTGGAAGAGAGCTTTCGAAACAAGCGGGTAAATAACTAGCCATCGTTGACTTGCAAGGAATTCAACTCAAACTGGAGTGCTCTGTATTTGCTTTGAGAGCAAACCAAGTGAGAACAAAGGGAATTAATCGAAATAGAATAACTGTCCCTTAAATGGAGTGAGCGCATGGTTTGTAATTACTGTCCACTTCTCGAGTGGCTCTGTTCGACAGAAAGACTGGACAATCACAAGTGTTTAGGAATTTATGTGTGGGGTCAAACGCAGCTGTTTTGACCATTGAAAAAATACATTTTTCCTCCACCTACTGTCTAAAGTACTTACTTTACTCCCTGAAACCTAATACTAAAGTGTCACTTTTTCGCTCTCGGTAGTAAAAAACAGAAAAACTCCCTAGGGAGTAAAAGTGACTCCATTTAAATAACATGGGGAGCATCTCTATATTGAAACTTACATTGTAATAGGTTAGAAGGTCTAAGCTCAGATGAGAAAGCATAATAGAGGTGTCTGTCAACTGATTGAGTCAACTGAATTCAATACCACAACCAGAAATTTGATTAACTCATGAAATATATATGTTTGTATGATAATTATTATATTCTCAATATTAGTAGACGATAAAAATGTATACAGTAGATACATTTCAAGAGAACTGGGAAGCTTTTTTGCTCGAAATCCCCTCCCCCCACTCCCCCACCCCTCCCGCCACCCCTTCCCCCTGACCGCAGGGTGGGGGGGTGTTCTAAAAATAGATTTCCCCCCTCTCTCACTCGCTCTCTCTCTCTCTCTCTCTCTCTCTCTCTCCCTCTCCCTCTCATTCTCCTTCTCCCTCTCCCTCTTCCACTCCCTCTCCCTCTCTTTCTCCTTCTCCCTCTCCCTCTCACTCTTATCTTATCTTATCTAATCTAATCTTATCTTATCTAATCAAATCTCCCCCTCCCACAGTGGGGACGAGGGGGATGAAGAAGGAGAGAGTGATCTCTCTCTCTCTCAGTGAGGGAAAAAATAATTTCCCTGTGAGGGGAGTGAGGGAAAAAATAATTTCCCTGTGAGGGGAGTGAGGGAAAAAATAATTTCCCTGTGAGGGGAGTGAGGGAAAAAATAATTTCCATTTGAGGGAAAAATTCTCTACTGACAGATTAAAGTGAATCCATTCTCAAATTCTCTACTGTCAAATTAAAGTGAATCCATATTTCTACATCTAATAACTTATACTGTCAAATTAAAGTGAATGCATATTTCTACATCTAATGCTTAATAATAATAATGGTTTGCTTTCCACCTGACAGTTAAGAAAACTCAATCAATTTATATTGAATTTTCATGTGCTGTACAAACCGCAGGCGTTATTGTTAAAGTGTTTCTCTGAGAATATCTATAGTAAATTTAGAATGAGCTAGCATATCCAGAAATAAGTATAGATATCTTCAGACCTATTTCACTTGGGGGTCATACTCAAGCTCTATTGATGTCTGACATATCTCAACAGAGAGAGGTCAATGATCTAAGTTGTTCTTTTACATTTTTTATCTGCAATGTCATACAAGCATTTCCAAAGTTCGTCGGAATTTGTAACAATAGTTGACAAATCATTTGCACTACAATAATGTAGATGTCCGCTGTCTAGTATATCTAGCAGTTCAAATATTTCAGATAAAATCTGAAAGTGTACATTTTCTGTTTTTGTTAACGCTAAATCAACATCATCGCCTTGGAATCCTGTTGAAATTTTAATATTCTTTGCAATTGAATCAAATTCATTGAATGAAATTGACATCAAGAGGCGAGTTAATTTTTTGAATTTTGCAAAGCTAAAACACTGCATGTCCTTGATTGCTATAAACTATAATTGATAAGGCACGAGGTGCACTTAGCTGTAACAGATGTCAGTGAGGGGGGGCGTATCTTGCTTCTAAAAAAATTAATTGCAGCTCACATGCTAACAGCAAAATGAGGTGGGCGTAACTTTTTTGATACGTGCTTGCTCAATCAAGTCTAGACTGAAACTAAACCAAAATGCACAAGGAAATATCTGAATGAAAAATTTGTTTTCAACATAGAAAAAGTTTATTTACACATTTCACTACAACAATACATAACTTCATCTTCAATTTTAATTAACTTATCTATAGACAAATTATGAGCACGGTAATAACACAAATAGTTTCTTATATCGTTCAAATTAACCATGCTTAGAAAAATAGCTTTTAATTGTTTCGCCAAACGAGATGATTTCTTAATAGCAATTTCGCATTCATCATACCACTCGATACAGTTTTTTAACCTAACTTCCAACTCGTTGTCGGCAGCTAACCACTTTGTCGGATCCATGATAAGCGAATGAAGAAAACTAAGTGTATGCAGGAACTATTATAGAGTAATTAAGCGGCCTTTCTTCATTAATTGTCAACAGACAACATGTACGTGCTTCATGCAGTCTCAATGCATGCATGCAATAAACACACTGAATCTCTTTTCCGTTGTAGAAGAATCCATAACGAGCAAAGTTTCTTTTCTGTGAATTTGTGTAAATCGGCGCCATTTTCATACTTTGCATTCGATTGTTTTCGCACAAGAAATTATTTGTTTGATACATATTTTTAAACAACAAAGAATTATAATGTTGCGCAGAGAACAAAGTACAGCAAGAATCTGGTCTATTTTTATGAATGTTACACACAGCATAATACAGCATAACACAGCATAACTAGTGAAAAAGCTGAAATCGGGTTTTGGGAAATCCTCAGGTATACATTGAACGTTAGTATGTAATCTTCTTAAAAACTTTGCTTTCTCAGTTCCTTTTGTAAAAATTTTCTCATAACCTGCAAGGTAATCACGTATTAATGAGTCACTGTATTCTAAATCTCCATCTTCCCATTTTATTTTATGATAGTGACGTTCTAAACATGTTACATCGTTATACAATTTTGCACTCAATTCTGTCTTTGCGAATGGTGATTTGAAATGGAATACAATATAATTATTAAACTGATCAATTATGGCAAGTTCTTTCACAATAATTTGATTACAATCTTGTTTAAACCAGTGAAGATCAACTGTAGCAATTTTCGCACTCGCTTGCCTGTCCACTCCTTTCTCTTCGGTGGCGGCGGGCTCCTCGAATCCTTCGTCTTTCCCCTCCTCTTCTCGTTTTCCTCCTCCTCCTCCAGCTGCAGCGGCTTCAGTGTACTGCACCTTGCTTCATAATAGAAACTATCAAGATCGCACTGAATACCAATAGAGCGAGTTTGCGGCTTGTCCAAAATATCAGAACACAAAGAATAGGAAATGTTGCCTGTTCAAAGGTGAAACTGATAATGAACCAAATTTGTCAGAGTGCACACCTTATATAGCCGGTGCGCAAATTACTGAACTTCTTTCACCATGCTCGTCAGAGGTGTGTACTCCATCACATGATCGCTAATTAAAACGCAATAGGCAGAAGTATTTGCAGGTACTGCACTATTAAATTCCATTTCAATATGAACATCTGTCGATGATTTCAAATGACTTGCTTGGTGTGAACAATCTACAACAATCAGCGGTGTTGATTCACAAAACGTTTAAAAGTCAATTTCTGTTCCGAGTTCGCTATTGATTGAATGATTATAATACGAGGGTGCGAAATCCAGGAACATGCGGTATAATACCTCCTTTTTACCTAGCAGATTTTCATATGGATAATACTTGCTTTTCAAATATACTTTAACATTGTAAATACCGCAGCTATCTGAATTAGATATTGATTTTTTAATTTTATTCTTACGATCAGTTTGAAATGCAATTATAACGTATTTTGGACTATCAAAACTCGATGTGGTGCGAACTGCCCAAGAATGGTTAAGTCAACTTTGCAAATTTGGTAATTCACAAATTTCCCAATGTCGGGAACCTAATTTCAGTGAAGTGTCAGCATCGAGCAGTCTCAAAAATTTCAGTCTTACATGATCTTCTAAAGTTATGTAGGGCATTCTCCATTGCAGTTTTGTAATTTTCACACTAACGTTTGTTCCACTTGCTGACTCAACACAATTTAGATCTGTCGGCAACCTCAATAAGACGAGTTCCTGTTTCAAATTTAGAATTATTCTTTGAAAATCTTCAAAAAACGGGAGGATTAATTTGAGCAGTACACAGAAAGTGAATTTATTATCCGTTAGCTCATATCCTGCTCTGTCAAAACCATCCAAGTGTTTTTATCGAGCGTATTCTTCACTAGAATAGCTTTAATTGTGGATGTTAATCCAATCAATCTTGATTTAGAAATTTGCTGACCTGCTAATTCATATCGTATTTCATCAAAAAGGTTGCCGATTACGTTACTGCTTAATTTATATTCTGCCGCAACTGGTGCATCAGCTGGGTCTGTTCCCGGTTTTGTACAGTTAACTGTTCCCTCAATAAATATGAATGATTTGCAAGGTAAAGAATAGACATCTAAAGAATTTATGCCAATACGTGCCTCGTCAGAGTTTTTTATTTCCTGTCCCGAATAAACTGTATGAGTGTGAAATTGGAATTTGGTTATATCATTATAAAACTGAAGGTCTGTCTCCACGTCCAGAATTTCACTAATTGCTGCCGCTCCCCCTCCTCCTAACATTCCGCCAATCAACTATAAAACCCAACTTTTCTAATATTCTCGCACTTTTAGCCGACAAAGCACGTTTGTTTTTAGGTGTTGACACTCTCACATTCGTCTCTCTAATGACATCACGTGTACACATCTTATTTGAACGTGGATTGAAAACAAGAAAACCCATTACTTTTCACGTATATGTAACCTAATTGTGATTGTATCTCCACGGAAATCAATAAACGATCCGTTCTGGTCCGTTACCTTTACATTAATAGTTTGAATTCGATGCGTATTCAAAGGTATATAAATAATCAGTGATGGTACTTTGTTTATTAAATAGCCGCTAGGAACCTTTGGTAAAAATTCGTAGATTATATGTTTTTGTTTCCTGTCAGAGTAACTACCACATGCTAAATTACACTCGAGTACAATACTACCAATGCTTGTTATGTTAACCAAATGCTGAGAATAATGCCATTTATTTGGCTGCAAAACAACATTATCAAAACCGAGTATCTTTCCAATCGAATCAGTATGTGTTAAATCAATGGGTTTATCAGAATGAATTTCAATCTTCATAGTATTTACGTTTGGGCGTATAATAAGTTTATTCTTCTTCTCATCAATATTCAATATATTCTTTGAAGATTTTATAATATCCTAAACTTCATATGCACCCATATCCAGCTCAATTAATCTATCGCCATATTTGAAGCTGGAATTTGTTCCTTTGTTAATGTTTGCAATACTATTGTAACTACAAAAATTAATCAATCCAATTTCCCATTCACGATTTTTATCCAATTCTATAATTTCTTGTAAATGTTCATAGAGGTTACTTGTGTTAGATCTTAATGTAATAACAACCATCTTGTGTGTGTGCATTCAGCACAAACACTTAATTACAACTGATTTGCAAGAAACAATAATGTAAGATGACCGCAAAAATCGCTATTTAATGGTTGCATGTGCTCTACATTATAAAATATATTCACTCCAATTTCTTTTTTCCAATATTTGTCCAATTCGTATGGCGGTTGTAAATTTCCAATTGGATCAAAATACCAAACATTGGAACCAACTTTTTTATATGCAACCCAATGTGTACCATCCTCGCTTTCCCTTGCTAAATTCACAATGGCATTCTCGTTATTTAGAATTTTTTTGGGTAATGCATCTAGCATATATATTCCTCTTAGCTGAATCTGTAATAATTTCGACCAATCAATCAAATCATAATTACTCAATTCTCCTTCAATATTCATGTCTTCTTCTTCTTCCTACTCTTCTTTGTTGTTCTTCGTTTCTTAACTTGGGGGAATAAACTCACACCATATGATGATGGGGGTGGTGCTGGAGGGGGTAAACTCTCCCCCACTAATACTAGGAAAAGGCTTCAAAAAATACCCTTTTCCTGCAATATGCTTTTTCAACTGAGCTATAGCTTTGCGCCTAATATCATTACTATAACTTTTCCTTTCCACATTCTTCTTCTTCATCTTCTTTCTCAAAGAACCACCAAAGTAATTTTTAGCTTTCATCACGTTTGTAACTAGGTAGCTGAGCCCTCTCTCAGCAAGGGGAGTTTTCGGATTTTTAAAAATCTCCCACGCCACATTCGCTAGTGCTCTGTCAGCTTTTGATCGATTTGCATTATCACTATTTTGTGAATATGCTATATCATGTGCCTTACAAGCCTGGTCAAGTTTGTTAATTCCCGGGTCACCTCTTGCTAATCGCTTTTCAAGTTTGGTGCCAGGGCCACAATACTGGTAGCCAGGGGCTTTTGGGATCTCCACAGGTGTAATATCGATCAATTCATCTAAAATATTTGAAGCAATACCTGTAGCAGCACCCGCCGCCCACTTAAGTACTCTGGCAGCAGAGCTTAAGATACCTCTGCCTCGTTTCCTTGTAGTTTGCTTTCTCCTACATACCATTTTTCATTACCTTCCAACTCAATGGTTGAACATTAACTAAAGTTAATTAATTAATCATTACACTAACTTAACCTAAAAGAAAATTGAATTTTCTATTAATTTAGAAATGAATTCACCTTTCAAATCGAATTCACCTTCTCAGATTTGCTATTTGAAAAGAATTTTCAAATAGCAAATCTGAAAAGGCAAACACAATTTGAAAGGAGGAAGTGTTCCGCCCATACAGATATGGGCGCGTGCCAAAACAGATGTGAGGGAGCAATGCCCGACCTTTCACAACAAGGAAGTCGGCCTTGACTGTGTGAGCAACTGCCTGCTGTGTCTGACGCTCGCCCTTGTGCGTGCGTACAACAAGCTATAGAAAGACATTCTCATAGACAAGCACTCATAATAAAAGTGCAAGCTGCATAGTGGTGACTGAACGTCTGGTTGTGTACGTGTTTTACTACTACTTCTAGTGAACTGTGTATAACAGGTGAGAATTGAGAACAATTTTTATAGAATAACAAAAAAACTATTTATTGAACACTACACTACTGACACATACATATATACATATTAACATGTAAAGCATGTTGATGCTAGATGGTCAGTGACATAAAAAATGCTAAATGCCAATTTAGCATTTAACAATTTTTATGTCAGTCATAAAAGCATTAACATGCTTTACAAACAGAGATAAGGTTTTGCACTTCAATTTAAAATTTTCAATGTCTTTTGTGCACAAAATCCGGGTAAATCTTTCTGGAAGATAAACATCTGTTGTACGTAGTCCGGGTACCCGGATTTTGAGCACAATTCGCCGCCCGTGCTGGTTGGACGCCTCTCTCACGTCACATATCGGATATGGCAAGCCCTCTTCCAACTCGCGGAGAGGCGTCCATGGCTTCTTGGCATTGCTATTCAACAATCTCAGGAAGTTCTCCGATTGCATCTCGTCCTCGTCCTCTGTCTCCACTTCCCCCTCCTCCCTCAAGAGAGGCACGATCGAGCTGTCCTCCTCCTCTTCCGGCACACGTTTCTGTTGAAAAATATTTCATTAGACTCTTATTTGTTTCAGGTTTTTCATCATCAAATCATACGAGAGAGAGAGAGAGAGAGAGAGAGAGAGAACTTGCTCAACAGATTCACTACTCAAAACTGGAAGTAAGTAATAACTTGGAAATTCTCCGATTACTTTAACATAACTCAATTCAAATTGCTAGATAATTGACTCGAAAAATATTTCAGTTCATTACATGCACATTTTTATCAACAATAATTTTGTTTCACACAAAATATTATAAACAGTTTATGCATGTGATCAGATTTTTCATAATTCAAATAACAATATATTATTCGAATCAATATTTCAGTTCATTACATGCACATTTTTATCAACAATAATTTTGTTTCACACGAATATTATAAACAGTTTATGCATGTGATCGGATTTTTCATAATTCAAATAACAATGTATTATTTGAATCAATATTTCAGTTCATTACATGCACATTTTTATCAACAATAATTTTGTTTCACACGAAATATTATAAACAGTTTATGCATGTGATCGGATTTTTCATAATTCAAATAACAATGTATTATTCGAATCAATATTTCAGTTCATTACATGCACATTTTTATCAACAATAATTTTGTTTCACACGAAATATTATGAACAGTTTATGCATGTGATCGGATTTTTCATAATTCAAATAACAATGTATTATTCGAATCAGTAATTTGATATAGTAAGTGATATAAAAGTAATAATGATATATAATTAATAACTCGGAAATTCTCTGATTACTTTAACATAACTCAATTCAAATTGCTAGATAATTGAATTGTTTCAGTATAATCTTCCATGCAACATATTCGAATTTGTTATCGAAATTACTAAAACATGTTTATTTTGAATTTTTATCCAAATTTCAATGCAACCATCATGAAAATTTATCTGTGTTCAGATTGTTTTGATAGTACAATTAGAAGTCAAGCTCAGTCTTGACTTTGCTCACAGTATAAGAATCAGTAATTTCATAGTTCAATTTATTCAAATAAACATAGACTTGTAATGTGCACAAAAGATTTTATCCATTGGAAATTAGTTTTAAGAAAACTAATTCACATTTCATAAAGATTTTGTGCACATTACATGTTAATACAATAATAATATTTCTTTAAGCTAACCTTTGATTGAGTGAGCACGACCTTGTCCTCGAAAACTAGCCTCCTCTTCACCAGCTGCTTGCTGGGTTGAGTTGACAGCACCGCTCATCGCGGCGCCCAGGTAGCTGGTGTAGATTGTGGCAGAGGACTGTCCGGAATCACCATCTCCTCACCCCTCTCTCGTTGAACGAAGATTCCCTGTCTCTTTCGGGGGTGAGGCGAAGGAGGAGGCGGCAGAGACAGTGGAGGCGGCAGCCGTGGCAGCGGAGGTGGCAGCCGAGCTGCGAGCTTTCTGCTGCTGCTTCTGCTGCTGCTGCTGCTGCTGCCAGTAGTTGAGCTGCTGCTCTGTTGGTGGGCTGTCTGGTATGATGAAGCTTGAAGATGATGATGAATCCATTGTGTAGATGATGATTAGGGAGAAGTTCACGTAGGGTATATAAGTTCACTTAACTCTCCTCTAACGTAAATGGTGATTTTCCTCTGAGGCAACTGATTTTATACCAAGTCGTTTCTTTGTCTGTTGCAGGCTTGTATGAGTGAGAGAGAGCATACAAGGGGGCGTGTGCAATTGGAGCATGCTGTACTCAACTCCCCAGAGGTTTACCAGCAGCACAATGCTGACATTTGATTGTAAGTAAGTATAATCCGTTACATTCTGATATTTTTGAAATAACACTTACTCATTGATTTTTAATATTTGGTTGCAGTTATTAAATATTTCATTGTTTTTCACAGCATTTTCTCACCTCACAACTCGGTTTCTGGTCTCATAAGCAGTTGTGCTCTCGTGAGGGAAACATACCTGCATCGAGAGAAGCATAGCCGAGGAGCTAGCTAAGCTGAGACAATACCTGAGCTGAGACAACCACAGTTGAGGAGCTACCTGAGCTGAGAGAAGCATAGCCGAGGAGATAGCTGTCATTTCGTCAAATCAACACATGTAAGTTCATTTTTACTTCAATTTTATCCTTCGAGGACAATTTTTTTGTCCTCGGAGGACAATTTTTGTCCTCGGAGGACAGTTTTTGTCCTCGGAGCATAGTTTTTGTCCTCAGAGGACAGTTTTTGTCCTCGGAAGATAAAAAACCTTCTACAATATACTGCATGCATGCGATTTCACCTCATCTTTACGATACGCTAAATCAGGAACATCTAACCCCCGCTCTTCTTTCTCACACTCTTCATATGAATAAAACGGTAAATGCATTACTTTTTCAAATGGATTTTCGATAATATATTTGCAATAGACACATTGCAGATAGAATGGATTTTTATGTAAGAAATAACCATTTCTCGCAAAATACTCTGCTTTATTGGATAATGATTTACAAAAGTCACAATGTAGATGATGCTTTTCAAAATACTCTCCTTGAATGGATGAATCTTCTACACGATTAAAAGTTAAATATCTCTCTTCATATTCTCGTAGAATATTATTATCAAAATTCTCCTCTTCAATTGTTATATTATCTTTCCTTCTACAGTTTGGACTGCAGCTTGCAAGTTCTATTGCTGGTATGTCACTTTCTTCCCATTTTCCCAAACAAATTGAAAAAAATACACATCGCACAATGTCTGGTGCAGATGAGAATATAAATCCCTCTTTCGCCATGTTTTCCGCAGACAAATGCGGAGAAGATTTCGACCATCTTTTATCAAAAGATAATAATCTTAATCTTCATACAACATTATGTGATCTTGAGATATCATTTTCACACACAGCCTTCTTCTACCAATGCCAATTCACAACTAAACATGCTGTTGTACTCTATATCATCCTGATCGTTATTCTTTTGTTTTTCAGAATCTAACATCATGCCGAGGGAATGCAGACTACACGGTGTCAATCCCGCAGCGGTGCGTCATCACATAACCATCAACGATCCCGAGGAAATCAGTATCAAAAACGTGCTCGAGAGATCGAAACGGCGCGTTTTTGATATAATTAGGGAGCACGCAGCACGCCATGATGCCAACGTGAAGTGGTTCATCGTGCTGAATGTTTTGTTGTATAAATTAGTGGTGATGGATGATGAGGTTAGCGAGACTGTCTCATCTCTAATAAATCTTCATAGTTACTCCAACATAGCGCTAAACGTGCTTGAGAACTATGAAGATTTTAACGATCATTTCATGTTGGCCGTGAGAAAAATCATGTCATCATTTGACAACTTTGTTCGACACGGCAGCGGTTGGGTTTTGAAGAAAATTGAGTCACTGGATGTGAACGTGATTAAATTTAATCCAATCTTCACATCCAGTTTCATTCAAACACCACAATTTCTTAAAAACAAAAAATGTATTATAAATGTCAAGAATCTGTCTGACGAAAAATGCTTTTTATGGTCAGTGCTCGCGTATTTCCATCAGAAACCAAAGGACTCACACCTGACTGTAAAGTATTTGAGCAAGTTTGCTCACACACTTAATACGCAAGGAGTAAATTTCCTGGTGACGACACGCGATATTAAGAAATTTGAAATGCTAAATCCGAGTATTGCAATTCACGTCATCGCGTATGACAACAAAAAGTTTTTCCCCTACCGCACAAGCATTTTCCACACTCGTAAGCACCAAATTAACCTTTTAATGCTAAAAGGCGATGCAGGAAAAACTCATTTCTATTTAGTAAATACCGCCAATGGGAAAAATGGACTATCACGTCTTCTCTCCCACCTTTCAAAATGCAACGGGCAAGTACATGTTTGCAATTTTTGTTTTCATAGATTTACATCGAAGAAATCTGAAAATTGTGATGGTAAAGCAAATTTGATGAAACATGAACAGCTTTGTTCCAAGTTTCAATCACAGCGAGTTTCATATCCTAAACACGGAGAGACAATTAAATTTAAGAAACTAAGCGCTACGTTGAAGAAATAGTACACCATTTACGCAGATTTAGAAACTTATGTTGTTAATATCGATAATAATGATGATGATGAATCCGATTGGGATGAAATCAACCATAGCTATACAAAGAAAACAGCACGACATATTCCCTGCGGCTATTGTTTTGTTGTTATCGATGTGAACGGGGAAATCGCCTACGGACCTGTACTCCATAGATTGAGTAGTTTAGATGAAAAAATCATGGAGAAATTTCTTCAGGAAATTACAGATCTTGGCGACATTTTGTATGAGGATATGAAACGAGAAATTCCGATGCAAGCTTTATCCGAAAGTCAAGAGCGCGAATTTCAAAATTCGGTGAACTGCGGGCTTTGTGCTGAACCGTTTTTAGACACCGATATTAAATGTCGTCACCACGCGCACAAAACCGGAAATTACCTATGTGCGACACACGTTTCTTGTAATTTATCGGCTCATACTCTGGAGTACATTTCGTGTTATTTTCACAATTTCTCCAGGTTTGATTCAGATTTTATTCTGAAAGGGCTCAGTAAATGTGAAAAAGAAATTTCCTGCATCGCAAATACGTCAGAGAGATTTTTGACACTTTCAGTAGGCAAAATTCAATTTTTAGATTCCTATAAGTTTATTTCTGAATCCTTGGAAGTATTGGTGCGTAATTTGGTGTAAAGTACAGACATGGAAAAGAAATTTGAACGTTTATTTTCAGTATTTCATGACCCCCCACGCAAACACAGACAACTCTTGTTGAAAAAAGGAATATATACTTACTCATACATGAGTTGTCCCAAAAAATTCGCGGAAACATTGTTTCCTCCCATCAAATGTTTTCATAATGATTTAACTGATACACCTCTGTCTCGCAAAGAATATGAGCATGAGCAAAGAGTGTTCTCAACATTCAAGCTGAAATCATTCGGTGAATATCATGATTTCTATTCATGTTTGGACTTGATGCTATTAGCAGAAGTTTTTGAATCCATGAGGTCTACCCTTTTTAGCTCATACGGCCTTGATGTCACCCATTTTCTTTCCCTCACTCACTTCACCTGGAATTGTATGCTGAAACACACTAAAGTCAAACTAGAATTGATTACTCATCCTGACATGCATCTTATGTTTGAGGCAGTGATGAGGGGTGGGGTGTCATTCATCGGTAAACGTTATTGTGAAGCGAATAACAAACATCTACCCAAAACATACGACCCTTCAAAACCGAGTAATTATCTCCTTTATATCAATGCAAACAGTTTATACTCGGAAGCTATGAGCCGAAGCTTACCTGTTGGAAATTTCAAATTCCTCTCGGAGGAAGAAATTTCCAAGCTTGATTTCGCGAATTTGGACAGCAATTCAGAAACCGGATATATAATTGAATGTGATCTCAAGTACCCGAAAGAGTTACATGATAAGCACGCCAGCTTCCCACTCGCACCTCTCCACCAAACACCGCCACGCGAATTGCTGTCAAACTACCAAACAAATGAGAACAGTCAAACTGGAACCAAAAAGCTCATGAACACACTTTTCGACAGTGAAAAGTACATTGTTCACTACGTCAATTCAAAGCTCTACCTTCAGCTTGGCTTGCAATAATTGAAAGTGCATCGCGTCATTAGCTTTTCCCAATCTCCCTGGCTGAAAAGCTACATCGACTTCAATATCCGGAATAGACAGAACGCGAAAAATTAATTTGAAATATCCCTCTTTAAGGCCTGTTGCAATCTAATCTTCGGGAAAACAATTCAATCTAGTCGTAAGCAAATCAATGTTAAAATTATCACGGATGAAAAACGGTTAGATAAGTACATTTCAAATCCACTATGTAAACGCTGGCAAATTATTAGTCCGAACGTGATCGCGGTTTTCTCTTGCAAGTTGGAACTAAAAATGAACAAGCCTGTCTATTCCGGGTTTTCCGTACTGGAGTTGAGTAAATTCCATATGTACAATTTTTTCTATTGCAAATTACAAAAAATTATACCGTGGGATCGCGTTGAACTCTGTATGACCGATACTGATAGTTTTCTTTTAAACGTAAAAGCCTTTTCGACACTAGTAATTACCCTCCTTACCACCCATGCTTTTTCATGGAGAGAAATAAAGTTGTAGGAAAGTTCAAGGATGAGACAGCCTCGAGGCCCGTCCATAAATTTGTAGGGCTTCGATCAAAAGTTTACTCTTATTTAGTATGTAACAAGAATGAAGAACCTGTAAATAAATGTGTAGCAAAGGGTGTACAGACCGGAGTGAAATGTAGAAAACTTAATTTTAATTTATATAAGAAATCGCTGATTGAACATTGTGAACACATTGAAAAATTTAATATGATGAGGTCCTATAATCACAGCATGTATCAGATTGAATGTGCAAAAATCTGTTTGAGTCATTATGACGATAAGAGATATATTGCTGAGAACGGTGTAGACACTTTACCTTTTGGACATTATAGAGTGCCAACAACGCTCTGAACTGATTGCTCAGTATGTCCCACAACAAGCATTCATCACCACTAATTTTGATTTTGTGTTGTAAATATGAATATTATTGGATCTAAGATAGCATTAGAACTTCATAGTGTACCACGCGTTAACTATCCCACTTGCAAATATGAGTTGAAAAGTGAAAAAAACCTGCTTCAAGCCGATCTCATTGAGATGAGCATTTTATCACGTTTTAATAAAGGTTATAGTTATATCTTAGCTGTTATTAATTGTTTTTCAAAATTCGCATATTGTGTACCATTAAAAGACAAGACAAGTCAATCTGTATTTGATGCACTCGAGCCAATTATTTCTTAAAATGAGGGAGTTGAGTTGTTTCAATCAGATCAGGGAACAGAATTCTTTAATTCAAAAGTTAAAGCATTATTAGATAGATACAGTATTAAACATTATCATGTTTTTACCGATAAGAAAGCCTCCATAGTTGAAAGGTTTAATAGAACAATTAAAGCAAAAATTTATAGATATTTAACTGAGCGTGGAACCAAAAACTGGATATCAGAGCTAGACAGTTTGGTTCGTGATTATAAATCTTATAACATAAATTGGAGTGCAGAGTATTTTGTAATTCATTCTATATTTCCTTCTCAGCTTGCGAGATCTAAACGGAGAAGTAATTAGTGGTAGGTTTTATGGAGAAGAAATTAAAAAAACACAATTAAATGAATCGGAGAGACAAGTGTATTTGATTGAAAAAATATTAAAACGTGATAAAAAAGGATTGTTAGTGAAATGGATTGGATTTTCAACACCTAGTTATATTAGTAAAGATCAATTATTAGATGAGAAATAATCTTTTGTAATCTATTGTAAATATCATGTACATTTATTGTAAATAATCTATTGTAAATATCATGATGTACATTCGTTGAAAATATAATAGAAGTATTATTATCAAACATTGGTTCTCATTTCAATCCATAGTTCCATTTCGTAATATAAGAATCTTTGCACACTCAATAGCTGATAGGCAGAAAAGAGGGTGAGGAACAGAGAAGGTAGATACATCCATCCTCTGTCTGATGATGACGACAGGAGGTGGAGAGTGGTGTCTACATTCCAATCTGTCGACTGATACGCCCCTCTATGCTAATGCATGTGTGCTCGGTCATTGCTCTCATTCATAGCGGCACTGATCTAACTTTTGTAAAAATTTTCAGTAGCTTATCAGATCACATTCTGTACGTTTGTAATCATGAGTCAAATACCAATTGTTAACTTTGATAAATTAATAACAGATGAAGAAAAGCCTGCATTTTGTGAAAATGGAGACTTACTTCCTCATAATGCAAGAATGTTAATTATCTCTCCCAGTGCTAGAGAAAAAACAAATCTCTTATTTAATTTAGTATTTGCTGAAAATGGCTTGAGATTTAAGCACATTTACTTATTCAGCAAGAGCTTATATCAACCAAAATATGTTTTTCTCAAGAAGGTATTTGCAGGTTTGAAAAATATCGGATTTCACATGAAAGAGGATGTGAGCCAAATTCCACATCCGAACCATATCCCCGAATATAGCTTAGTAATTTTTGATGATTTACAACTGAGCAATGTGCCACAGATAAGAGAATATTTCACTATGGGACGTCATCGAAATATTGACACAGCATATGTAATTCAGAGTTATGGAGCTACACAGAAACATTTCACTAGAGACAATGCAAATATGATTATAATTTTTAAGATGGATTTATTGAGTCTCAAATTAATTCACAGAGATCATGTTGGAGGAGATATTTCTCATAAAGATTTCAGTAATCTTTGTCATACAGTTTGGAATCATAAACCGCATAATTTTGTTACAATTTTGAAAGAATGTGATATAAAGGTAGGAAAATATCGGGATTCACTGGACACGATTCTTTCCGTTCAGTAGAGATTAATTCTTTATACAGTCATGTTGTCTAAAACACATAGGAGGAGGAGGAGAGGAAGGAACATAGTAAATAACAAGAAGGAGAGTTCAATCGAAAAGATTGAGAAATTGAGAAAAGTAATCAGCAACAAGCATAAAAGCTTTGAAAAACAATCGGAGGAATACAATAGGAAAACTCTATCACTATTGATAGAACCTATAATTGAACTGGGAAAAAACAAATCTAGTTTTCACTCTGGTGTAAAAAAGGGAGAGCCAAAAGAGGAGAGTATGGAGATTGGTGATGAACAGTCAAGTTATGATAAAAGCTATGAGAGTTCAACAGACAATCTTTTAAGCTCGACTAAATTTGAAAACAGTTTACTTGGTTCTAGTAAAAACGATGATGTGCTGTCACAATATCTAAAAACGTTTCATGCGGAAAAATTGAATAATTCAATTAGTTATGAAATTTCATACAATTCTAAAGATGACGTGTATTATATTGGAAATCAGCAAGTAACATTCGACGATGGTTATATAGATATTAATAATAAAAGATTTTGTTTAACACACGGTCTACTTGAGTTATTATTCAGTTCAAGACCGAATTCGAATCTTTATAATCAGGGAGTCTGGATAAGTATAAAAAAATCTTAACACTTACAGGCATACATTTAGATCGAAGAGGGTATGTTAAACAAAATCAGGGAATTAAATCGCAAATGATTCAGAAGTTATTTCCCAGTAAAAAAATTAGTAAAAAGAAGGGATGGGGTTTATTGAAATTTGCAAGAAATAATTCTCATGATAGAATTTATCAATACTTTGATAATTTTGACGAATTAGTGGAAAGATTAAATTTACTCTATTCCTTAAAAGCTTCTGGCAACACTGGACATGATGTTGAGATCGCGTCCATAATTGAAGAGCTAAAAGAAGCAAAACTAATTGTTCAGTGTTACGATGACTCTGCATCGATCAGGTCGAATTGATACACCTAGTGCTGGGGCTGCTGTTGCTGAACTTACGTGTGATATTGACTCGATAACGCAGAAAATAATCGAATCAATAAATCGACAAGGAATCAGTGAAGCTGTGAAATTTTATTTACATTCGCAAATAACCAAACTCGTTTCGGAAAATACAAAGAATATTGGAGTGAGCATAATTGAAAGAGAACATATTCTAAGTACATTACAAAATTTTAGTGCTAATATTGATAAAGCTATTGCAGAGATAACTCTAACTTTAGAATCTGTCTAGGAGAAGTGAAAACTTTAACAGACAGCTTTTCATCCCAGTTGGTGAGTATTAACAACGATAAAGTTGATAAAGCTTATTTAGATGAGAAATTGAAAGCCATATCAGATAAAATTAAGAATTTGGAGGTGCTGGACAGAAACTATCTCAATACTAAATTAAAACAGCTCAGTACAGATATTTTTACTAAAGTAAATGAAACACAGCCATCGCTAATTGATAAGCAATATTTAGAATCTACTTTGCAGAAATTGACTAGTTCTTCATTAACAAAGGAAGAGTTTGAAAAACGATTATCTGAAATGGCGAGTGCAATAAAAGCTAATATTATGGACAGTATTGAACAATTCATTACAAAAGATGCCATTGCTATTCTGATTAATCAAATTGCAGAAAAGTATGCAACTAAAAATGATATTGGAGATTTTATTAAGAAAAACGAGATGGAAGTCGTTGTGAAAAGCGTTCGTGATGAAATAGCTGAGGGAATTAAAAATTTGGAAGAGGGCACTGTCATGAGACTGCAGTGTTTGGCTCCATTCATAGATTATCTTAATTCATTCACACACAGGATAGCACATGATATTGTGTCCTCATATGCCCGGGTTTCTTTTCATATGAACTGGGTAGAGGCCAAAGAACACAACCTTTCCGAAAATCAGGTAGCCTAAATAATTACAACTAAAATGGGGTTAGCACAGTACAAAGGGGTCGTATTGAGCCCAAAAACATAAAATCTCAAAAAGACTGGTAAGCAGTGTAACACGTAGCTGCAAAGATCAGAGTGCAGATCATGGTTTCACTTTAATCTGGCAGTAGATGCTCGATCAAAGGAGAGTTTAGAAAGGTGTTGTTTGAATTCTCCTTCTCTAGCCTTTCATAACGCAAAGATTGCTGCGCAGAGAGAAGCATATGGTTTCACTTCAATCTGACAGTATAGGAACGGTCGATCAAAATGGAACTTAGTTAGCTGTTGTCTGTATTCTTACTTCACTCGCCTTTCGTAATAGAGAATAGCAAAAGAGGAATTTAGAAGGAAGGGTGCCAGTAAGAGATGAAGTGAGTAAAAGAAGGAGAGAGCAGATGTGCCATCTGGCTAGACGGGTGAGTTGCACAATCTCCGACTGCTGCTTGTGAGAGACAGAGAAACGAGGGGCATATCGCAATTTCTCTCTCTAAAACCTTGAGCCGAGCGCTGGCTTGTGCTACCCATTAAGTGTTTGTCATCATCATGATAAGGAAAGTGGGGGGCGTAGCACGCGTTCTTATCGTATCTATTGAGTTAATACCATCAACATGTTGATAAGGAAAGTGGGGGGTGTAGCACGCGATGTACTTTCATTAAGGACACAAACACACACACTTGTCACTTGCCTCTAATCGCTCAAGCTAATAAGATCGAAAATGAGTGAGAATTTTGATTGTACAAGTTTCAATGAATTCTCAATTGAAGCAGACCCGCAAGCCAATTGGGGTTTCGACTGTTTTCCTTTTGATTGGTTTGCAGTAACAAAAGTTACATTTCCCGATAATGGTGAAATTCACCTTAAAATTACTGATATTGATAGTGAAGGCGATTTTACATACACTATTGCATTGCCAAAAGAGTATTCACTAGTTTTAAACAAGCATAAGCTCGGAACTTTTAATTCTTGCTCGTGGGAACTGAATGTTAGTGGAAATAGAATTTTCCTAAGAGAATTGCACAGTGAATGTAGAGCTTGATTTCCCCCAAGTGAAATAGGTCTGAGGATATCTATACCTATTTTTGGATATGCTAGCTCATTCTAAATTTACTATAGATATTCTCGGAGAAACACTTTAACAATAATGCCTGCGGTTTGTACAGCACATGAAAATTCAATATAAATTGATTGAGTTTTCTTAACTGTCAGGTGGAAAGCAAACCATTATTATTATTGAGCATTAGATGTAGAAATATGCATTCACTTTAATTTGACAGTATAAGTTATTAGATGTAGAAATATGAATTCACTTTAATTTGACAGTATAGATGTAGAAATATGGATTCACTTTAATTTGACAGCATTAGATTATTAGATGTGGTAATATGGATTCACTTTAATTTGACAGTAGAGAATTTGAGAATGGATTCACTTTAATCTGTCAGTGGAGAATTTTTCCCTCAAAGGGAAATTATTTTTTCCCTCACTCCCCTCACTGGGAAATTATTTTTTCCCTCACTCCCCTCACAGGGAAATTATTTTTTCCCTCACTGAGAGAGAGAGAGATCACTCTCTCCTTCTTCATCCCCCTTGTCCTCACTGGGGGAGGGGGAGATTAGATTAGATAAGATAAGATTAGATCAGATAAGATAAGATAAGAGAGAGAGGGAGAGGGAGAAGGAGAAGGAGAGGGAGAGGGAGAAGGAGAAGGAGAGGGAGTGGGAGAGAGAGAGAGAGAGAGAGAGAGAGGGGGGAAATCTATTTTTAGAACACCCCCCCACTCCTTGGGCAGGGGGAATGGGAGGCGGGATGGACGAGGGGGGAGAGGGGGGAAGGGATTTCGAGCAAAAAAGCTTCCCAGTTCTCTTGAAATGTATCTACTGCATACAATTTTTAAAATATTTTATTCCATTCAAAATACCAGCCAACAAATATTTTTGATCTGCAATTCAAATCTGAACCGCGTGATCTGGAGTCAGCCATTTTTGGTAGCTGCTCGGCTGATATAATTGTTACAACTTTTGCCGATAGATAGCGCAATCGACAGTACCAATCAGATGACCAGTTTTTAGGTTTTAGATTCAGGTTATGTTGTTAGGAATCATTGTCACCAATACGTAAGTTATTAGAATGATTTTATTTGCTGTTTCTATAGAAAAATGTAGATGGAGGAAAAATGTTGTGTACATCACGAGCGAAAAATACTTTTTCTCCCTCAGGAAAATTGCTGCCCTCGGCTTCGCCTCGGGCTCCAAACTTTTTCCCACAGGGAGAAAAATTCGTACTTTTCACTCCAGATATACAAATAACTATTAAATTTCCCAGTTCTGAATTGTTCATCGAACAATGAGAGAGACAATATAGGCAATGATGATTATAGTGGAAACAATGATAAATTGTAGGAGCATATTCTGTAGTACTGATCAAAGTCAGTCCTTGAAAATAATCATGGATGGAGGAATCTCAATCACAAATGAATTATTGGTATCAAATGGGTGAGATTTGGAAGATGATAATATACAAAATTAGATATTCTATATGTACATTTGTCTCAGTAGTCTGGCTCGTTCTTGTTCTTGTTGGTGTGAACCAACAATTCTTGCGATATAATCAAATTCTTGTTCGATGTTGAAGTTCGTTGAATAATGTGATTCATTTTTGTCATTAGTACAAGTACAAAGAGTACAAGAATTTTCTTTCGATCCATCATCATTGATTTGCTGTACCAATAAAATGAAGTGGAATTGGAAATGAAGGGGTTGCGATGAAGGGGTGTTAGGATGAAGAAGCCCTGTGTAACAAATAACATGGATTCCAACATCTATTATAGATTCGTTTGATATACTCCATGCGGCATCATATTGCACAAGATTTCTAATCAATTCTAGGAGAATATAATGGGTACTCCAACAAACAGTGAGCGATGCAATCTATACTTATAAAATTCTTATCTCACTGACTCACTGACTCACTGATCACGATTTCTGGAAAACTACAGGATGGATTGCAACAAAATTTGGAATATAGCTCCCTCATACGTCCTAGGTGCTCACTAAGAAATCTTTTGACGATATTTCAACTCTGAGGGTGGTTTTTAAGGGTGTAGACTTCGTCTTTTGGCATGTATATTCTTCTTCTCCCAGTCTCCTAATTATAACTGAAATGTCTATATCATATGTTACTATAGAACTATAATCTAGAGAGAGTACCTCTTCAAAACAGTTGTTGACTACTAGCAACTAAATTAATAATTTTTTCAGGTTGGCATTAAGTTGAGATGACCTCATTGGGTTGGCACCAAGTTGAAGAACTGATTAAAATGCATTTATTGAGAACAAATTGATTGGGCACTGCTACTTTTATCGGAGCTATACCTTGGAGTATAGATAATTTTTATTTTTCAAAGAAAAAACTTTCATGACTGGAGTTGCTTCAATCAATTCATCCTATTCTATCAAGACTAATTTTGTTTGTACATCCGAAATTGCCAAAACTGCTTAAACTGTTTCTATTAAATTTTAATAATTCAGTATGATATATGGAGGGTATTTTAAAAACTTCAGAAGTGTCCGTTGTGGAATCTATTTGCAAAGAATGAGGAAATTCGGCCAAAATATAACTTGGGCGAAAGAAAGGGGTTATTTATTAGAATGGCCAAATAGTTGTTGCTGCTTTTCCTAATGTAAAAATATCAAAAAATGAAGATAATAATGTTGATGATCGCTTCTGTTTCAATTTCAATCATGTTTGACATTTTTGCTTTTGATGCCAGCTGTTATTATTATGTGAAATAAGCTCTCATTGAATGAAATCATAATCATTGAGATCAATTATACTAAGAAAGCGATTTCTGTTTGAATATGTGTGTCTGTGGATATTTTTGTATGTCGGATGGATCACGAAACAGCTCTAACGATTTTTATTAAATCAGGAATATAGTGGGTTTGCGACAAAAAAACATTATTTTGGAACAGGTCTCAACTCTGGGAAAATTTGCTGGAGTTCCTTGAGAGAGGATTATTGGTCCCTCAAGTAGCAGCTGATCAGGAGAAAGTTCCCATAATCTGTTGAAAACGTGAGAGAGTATGTGCAAATGGAAAAGATTATAATAGCTGTAGTTGAGTCAACAAATTTAGCGACCTAATTAATTTAAAACATTACAGTATTCATGGAACATCTGGAAGAATAGATTCAGAAAGTGACCGGAATATAGCAAAAGAAATTTGAAATCGATCTCTTCAAACATATGGTAGTTGAATGTAATGTTTATTGTGAGGCGATAGGAATGCGACTAATTTCTTCAGCTTATGTTATATTGGTTCCTCTGTTGCTCTATGTTTGTATGCAGCCATGGCCTTGAGAGAGCCAGTAGCACTGTCTGTTAATTCATTATCTGGACTAAATACCACGAGAACCCATGAGAGAAGCCTTCTATTAAAAAAAAACCTGCTCTGATTAATTCTCATGAAATTCAATCCTGATTGAAATTGAACAGGCTTTTGTGCTACTGGGCCTGATATCTTCATGTTTCAATATCAGCTGAAAAGTATCTTTCTTTTTCTTAATAAAAAAAACATAATATTCCATCAGCTGCTCCTATTTCCTTTCATGATGTCATTACATGACACAAGACAAACCTATTGATATTGATAGATCACAATACTAAAGTTGTCAATCCTATTATATTAAGAGCGCAATTAGTGTATATTTTATGTTATATGGTTATGTATATCCAATGGATCTCGAAAACAGCTCTAACGATTTTCACGAAATTTGGAACATAGTAGGTTTATGATATAAAAAATCGATTGCACTAGGTCTCATTCATGAGAAACTCGCTGAAGGACATAAAAAGGATTATAATTATTCATTCTTGGAAAAACAGATGATAATTTCGTCGTCTGTCGATAACAGAAGATGCGAGTGCCTGTGTAGAAGAGAGATAGAATTTAATCGACTTGATCAAAATTATCTGATTTGTTGACATGACATGGTATATAATCCTAAATTGGAGTATATTATGATTTTCAAAGTTGATCATTATTTTACAGTTTAAAGTTATTAGTGAGTGTTTTTTTGTTATTCAATTTGGTCTGTAAACAATCTGAATCAGAACCTTTTCTGTTATCAAATGTTTAGATCGAAATTGGATCTGAATTCAAGTGTATGGAACATAATCTACTTTTTGGACAATTTATAGTGTATAAATCTAAATTCGGGGAAGAAACAGTTCTGGGATGTGCCTGTTAGTCCTTCCCCAATCATGTCAAATAACTGTGTTCTGTTTATCAATAAATAAACAACAAGCGAAGCTCGGTGCCCAGATATTCTAGATAGAAATTAAATTGAGTCATATGTCAGTTCACATCCAAATTTCCAACCCCAAGCTTTTGGTTTCAAGCTAAGATCAAAGAAAGGAATCATATAATGGTAGTCAATAAGCAAAGTGATTGAATAAACTCTATTCAGATTTATGCAAATTCATCCCACATCAATATTTATGATAGTAAAGTTTAGGACATGAGGAATCAGCCACAATAAATGTTATACTAACTATCATGAATAGACTCTTTTGTATGAATAGACTTCCATGAAAGAAAGAATCAATGGATTGGCTGCTTTCACACTTTTAAGTGAAACAAAAATTAAGCGTCATGCTATGCCAAAAATTTCAGAATAAGCAAGAGATCCATGGATACCAGAGTCATAAAATCCCCAATCAGAAACTTAATTTGGAATTTAATCTTCATTTGCATCAAGCAAAAGCAGAAATAACATGATCACTGCTAATTTGATAACTGTCAACGGAAAATATTAATTGCCAATGGATAAAGTCGAGGTTGACTCTTAAGCCCCGCCCAATATTCTACAAAATTCTCTGCAATTGGACTACTATTCTATAGAGCAGTTCCAACACATCAATTAATTATTCAAATGATTTGACTCAATAATTTTCATTCAAGTTGTGGCCTAATCTCAAAAACGATTATAACAATTTTTATAGAATTTAGATTATAAATGTTTCACAAAAATAATCTAATTTTTTAATTCCCGTAGCGAAGCACGGGTGCCCTGCTTGTATCATCATAGAATTCCAGCTACTGATTGATTGATCACCTAATAAAGAAATTTGTTGAGCTCCAAGATTTAATTCTACTGTATACTTTGAAGCGTTAATAACCCTAACAATCATTTGCAAGTGATACGAGATGCTAATAAAAATTTGAACGAATTGTCCAAGTGTGTTGAGACACAAGTGATGTAATAATCATAACACAGAGATGCATAGCGCTGTTCATATCGCTGGAATAAGCCACAGGAAGCTAGGGGTTTATACAGAAGACGGCAGGTTCCTGTACTGTTGCCGAGCATGCAAAAATCTCCATACCGCCATCTCCCCCACTACAACTGTTATTCCCATTTGAATAAATATGTAAAACCCTCGCATTATACCAGAGTGAAAAAGAAAAGGCCACAGACACTGGATGGTATAAAACAGCGCTTTAAAAATAAGCCCATTTCATTTTATATGCTGTCTAGTTCCCCTGCGGACCTGTTAGATGCTTTATCCTGGCTTATGGAGCGCAATAGGCTGTGTTATTTCAATTTATTTCTCATTCAACGGGGGTGGAAGCTGTGTCTAGATTACGTGCGTCTAATAGCTTTCGGCAAGAGGGTTGAGACGGGTGACGAGACGTACGGCAATTGACTTAGTGGTTTAGGGGGTTGGAAGAATGGTTGATGGTGAGGAGGTTATGTCTAAGAAACCACCTGTCAGTATCAGCCTGTTGGGTCTTACAATGCTGACAGCTTGATGCCAAAGTGATGTTATCAATTAGAACAGATGAATTGAAGATCAGTCCTACTGAACAAACAATAATATCCCTCTCAGTTATATTATAATCATAAATGCAGGAATAAATTTGCGGGTTATGAGCTGTAATATAATGAAGTTCATGAAATTGAATCATATAATGCATACAAATGAATCGTTTACTCACAGATGGTTGGATTTTTTGGAAAAATTCCAAAAGCTCATGAAATGTTTTTTTCATGTGAATAATCATATTTTATTATAAATACATTCTACAATATTTATAGAGTTTTCCCTCTTACAGTCAATTGCCCCTCTTACAACTCTTACAATCAATTGCGGTCGTATAATTGAAGTTGCAATTGTCGAATTAGTTCTCATGTATCGAGAAAATGAAATAATGAAATAATGATTTTATTTATCAGAAAAACTCATAATACAATAATTTGTAATAATGCAATACAACAAATAATAACAATTGAAAATTAATATTAATGAATCCTTCTGATTAAATTACACATATGCAAAGCTTCAAAGCTTGACCGCATATGGGAGTATCTACAAAAATAAAAAAAAATCACTTCGATAACAGTACACTGCTAATACAAAAAAATACTAATAAAAATAAAAATAAAAGACGACGATTCACTTGATTTTTCCACTACCAGCTATACATACGCATATACATACATACATACATACATACATATATTCATATATACATATACATGCACATATACATACATACACATTCACATTACATACTTATAAAAATGGCATCCAATCACAACATAACAATAATATTCAGGAATTAAAACAATTTTACACTATTTGTTCAAAATTTACCCTATTGGAAACCATCAATGTCATCAGAAATCCAAAGCTAAAAACTATTAATTATACAGTTATATTATACATACTTTCTACATCTTCTTCACTCAGATTCAATAGGAAAGTCTTCAAATTACGCTTGAAAAGCTGTGGTGAGCCACTATGCACAATGGATGGAGGCAGTTTATTACAGAATTTCCCTTCTAAGAATAGAAACGATTTTCTGAAAAAAGTTGAATTGGGTCTTGGCACTCTAACCTGACCAGCCCTCCGAGTAAGAGGCACATGCTCAGCTAAATCCACTGTATTCCCCAAGTTCCCACTAGCCCAATAAAACTGCATAAGTACTTTGAATACATATAATGATCTCAGGCTAAGAATTCTCAAATTGCTGAAGAGATCGGAGTGAGCAATAGGTTCTTCATGCAGGAAATGAAGCAAGGATCTCTGTAAACGCATTAGTGGCTTCAAGTGGGTAATGTAAGTACATCCCCAACATGATATGCCATATGAAAGTCTGGAATGTGCAAGTGAGAAGTAAACATTCTTCAGGATATAAATTGGGCATACATTTCTTATATGGTAGAATCTATGAAGAAGCATGTGCAGGCTATTTTTCAACATCCGCACATGGCTCCTCCACAGAAGATCATCTTCCATAGATATACCCAAATATTTTACTTGACTGGATTGTAATATATTGGAACAGTTACAGCTATCATGATTGATGCAGTGAATGTTATGGTATTTAAGTGGTTTCTCGAAGGTGAATGATTCATAAATTGAAATATTCAAGTATGTTGTTTTGTCAGCATTGAGCTTCAGCTTATTAAAGAAAAACCACAGGGATAACAGATTGAGATCAGACTGCATTTGAACCTGCAGATTTTTCAAACAGTCTGCACCATAGTTGAAGGCAGTATCATCTGCAAAAGCAGTTATGGTTCCATAGAAAGGCCCAAGATAGAGATCGTTTATAAATATCAAGAATAGAATGGGTCCTAAAACAGATCCCTGTGGAACCCCAGCACAGACATGTTTCACTGAGCTTTTAGCTCCACCCACACACACAAACTGACTCCTGCCTGAGAGATATGACTGAAACCAGCTCAGCGCAACACCCCGAACACCGGCTAACTCCAGTTTATCCAACAGAATATTGTGGTCGATTGTGTCAAAAGCCTTACGAATGTCCAGAAACAGTGCTGAAACTCTTGAAACATCTTTATTATTGATATTGGAATGGACTTCAGAGAGAAACTTGTGCAGAGCTGGCTCAGTACTCAATCCCTCTCTGAATCCAAATTGATTAGGGACAAAAAAATCAGTTGAATGGAGAAAAGTTATAAGACAAGGCTTTACTAGTTTTTCAAATAGTTTAGAGAAGACAGATAGCAAAGAAATTGGGCGATTGCAATCAATTGTATTCCCCTTCTTCGGAATAGCTATCACTTTGGCCATTTTGAGGTAGGATGGAAATTTTCCTTCATTCAGGCTTTTGTTAAATATATATGAAAGTATTTCACATATTTTCGGTGCTATTTTCTTTATCAAGAATGGTGAGAAGGTGTCCGCACCAGAAGATTTGTTACTGGATAATTTACGAATAAGTAGCAACACTTCATCTGCACTGATAGGCATCCAGAACAGTGATCTTGGACTACGCTTAATATTGAAAGACCTGTGGAAGACATTCTTGGCCTCTATTGGCGGGTTGGGAGTGGATGAATCCGATTTTGCCACATTTATAAAATAATTATTCAGTTCCTCTGCTACTTCCTTTTCATCCGTTATAAGTTCACCTCCTCTAACAAAATTTATGGATTTCTTAGTTTTCTTCCTACCTACTAATTCATTGATAATTGTCCATTGTTTCTTGCTATCACCCCTGGCATTATGAAAAAGGGCTGAATAGTATTTCTCCTTTGCCTTCTTAATCCATTTATGTACTTTATCCTTGAACTTCCTGAAATTTCTATCTGCTAATATATTGTTTCGGTCCCTTTTCATTATTTTAAATAATTTATCCCTAGTTTCAATAGCCCGAACTAAGCCAGCAGTCATCCAAGGCTTGAGTGCCCTAGAACGGTGGTTGCCTGCCCTGACTGTTTCTATGTTTATACTGGAAGACTGTATGTGTGTCTGTAAAGTATTCAGAAAAGCTGAGTAAGCCGAGTCTACGTCTACACCATTATAAACAGACATCCAGTCCTCCATCCCAAGTAGCCCATTTAGCATGTCATAATCTACTTTGGAAGACTTAGTGACACCATGAATATCGCAGATTCTCTTCGACGGTATTGCAGCACAGACGGCTCTGTGATCAGTCAATCCCGCATCGATCACTGCTGCTAGCACATCCGATAAGGGCCTACCTCTAAACAGAATGTGATCAATACATGAAGAACTGGTATCTGTTACTCTAGTATCTATATTAATCAAAGAGTCCAGACCATTCAGAGCTAAGATTTCAAAATAATTTTCGACATTAGAATCCACATGGTTAATATTAATATTAAAATCTCCTACACAAACAATTAACTCCTGCTTTACATTTTCCAATAACTTTCCAAATGAATCTAAAAATAAGTTAATGTTTCCTCCCGTATGCCATCTGTAAATTCCAATCAGAGTAAATACAAGACTTTCATAAGTAAAATTTAGCAAAATACTATCAGCCCCTTCTACTGCACTGTCCAATAAAATACATTTTAAATTATCTTTATAAAAAACTATAAGACCACCACATCTGTTATCATTACAAGAAAACTGAGACTTGTAACCTGGTATGGTGTACAAGTTCATATTGAAATCGCTTTTTATCCATGCCTCTGATAAAACAATGATATGAGGTTTCCTCACAATATTATTTAAATACAAAAGAAATACATCAAAATTTCTTCTTATACTATGGATGTTCATATGAAAAACTGTGAGGTTATCAGTGTTAAAAAAATTATTGTATTCTGGAATTGAAGATATGAAAGCTGGTAGAAATTCATTACTAATATCATTGTCATCATCCATTAAATGTACCAAAAGTTAGATGTTACTTTGTTATCCAATGAGAAGTAGTAAAAGAGAGAAGAAAAAAAATGTGTTACTGTATTTAGTCCATTCTCGGACTGCCATGCTAGACAATAATATTGCATGTGGCATAAATTGTGCAACGAAAATAATGTTCATGCAATATAATATAAGTCCTTACACTTCATAATACGTATATTTACCAATACAACAATTGATACGCATAAACAATACCGGTACAACTCGAATTGATCGACTTGAACTACTGCTATATGAATTACTTGAATTATCAGAATATATAAAAAAAACATATAGTGTTGTGAGTTGACAAACAGATAATAGGGAGAAAAAATAAAGAAAACTGTTATTAGATCATTCAAAGTTACATTGACGTATCATCTGACTACAACACTGGTGGAGTGATAAGATTGCAGCGATAAACGACAATAATTGGAATTTTATCATAGCTGTTCTCAGTGACAAATTTCACCAACTGAACAATAATTCTATCTCTATACTGACACAATATTAGGTCAGTAATTAATAATGGTAGATGCTGTCATAAATCATTTAAATTCTTTTTCAAAACATTCAACATCTCAAAAAGCGTTTCTCGTTGTATTAACTCGATACACTTGTATTATTCAATTATTATGAATATTTCTCCAAGAATAAAATCTCTTAAGCGATTTTCACTTTTGTGTAGTTGAGAAGTTGATATTGTGGTAATTATTCATATTGAATGAAAAACACTTATTTATTGATACTTATTAGACTTATTGATTGAAAGACAAGACCTATCGATACTTAGAAAGACTTTCCAAGCACCAACGAATCTGTGGTTCTTTGGCAACTTCTTATCCTTTTCATTAAATTCTTAAGCGATAGAACTGACCATACCAATCAATATATTTTCATTCTTGTTATCATCAACACAATAAATATAAATGTGGAGTTATATATATGAATCTCGAGACTATACAACAGAAACTGACCCATAATAACTATATGCTACAGAATATCATAAAATTAGTTTATACGACTCAACAAAACTAACTAGAAACTCGTTCATTAATTTAAATACAACCCAAGATTAAAACCCAATACTAATTATTCTAATGAAACATTATTGAATGATTTATGAAGAATGAAATAAAGAATCATGAGATAGGCAAACAGAATAGAAAAATAAGAAATCAATTACAGTAATTGAAAAAAAAATTAACTAGACTACTATGATAACACTGTCATTACCAGTCCCAAGATGTCATCCACTCAGCAACTGAATCCCACTTCTCTTCCCCTTATAACTATAATACCGGTACAGAATGCAAAACACGGATTGTCATTGGCGAAAACAAATAACATGAATTATCAATATCTTCGAAGCCTACTATTCCGTTTGATAAAGTTGGGGCTATTTTAATTTACTTTAAGATCATCAACACTTTTAATGAAGGAAATCCCCCCATCAATTTTATGAATTTTAACCCTGCCAAGATGGTCGACCCAGGCATCCTTAATTTTAGCATCTCTCTTGAAACGCCGTGCTATACCAAGCAGTTCTCTCCGCCTAGACGACAGACTCTGGTTGATGAACACAGGCTGCTGTCCATCAAAGCCTTCAACTTGATTTCTACACAGCTTACCGAATTTTTTTCTTAGATTCAACATTAGATGGGCATCCAGTCTTCTGACGAACTTGACGATTATACCAGGTGGGGGAGGTACTGCACCAGGCTTACCCTTGAGCGGCCTGAGACGGTGTATGGCGTCTACCATGACCGGAGGCATGCCGATCGCGTTGCTCACTCTCGCGAATGTATCCACTACATTCTCATTAGCCGGCTCGGGGAGGCCATGTATCTCCAACGTGTTGCGCCGCGTATACATCTCCAGGTCATCCAGTCGCTCCTCAGTGGTTCGCAATCGTTCTTGGACACTATTAACGTCGCCTCTCAGAGATTCTATCAGTTCCTGTTGTCTATTAATAATTTCACTCTGCTTAGCAATTATCTCCTCCAATTTATCCCGCTTCTCCTGTCCGGCATTTACAAGAGATTTTAGTTCCTCAATAGAATTTAACAATTCAGTTTTTACAACTTCCAACTTTCCCTCAAAAGGCTCCATGGATTTTGTTTGCTCGCCAGCAGCCGAAACTTCACTTTCCCCTGAGCACTGTCCATTTATTTTGACAGGAGTAGAGTCATTTACCCTAAGAGATCGCTGAACACTTAAACAATCAGGGCAGTCCCATGACTTGTTTTTCAAAAACGAAACTTCAGTCTCCTGATAGAAGGCTATGTCATTCCAAATTAACATGGGATGTTATAGCGTACAAATACAAAAATAGATGATGGGATTGTTTCATGAAATAGTTATTTGTATATCTAGAGTGAAAAAAACAGCTTTTTCTCCCTGAGGGGAGCGTTTAATGCGCGAAGCGAAGCCGAGGGCTATAATTTCCCTGAGGGAGAAAAAGCATTTCTCACTCGTGATGTACACAACATTTCTCCTCCACCTACATTTATAGGAACTGCAAATCAAATAATTTTAATAACTCACGATATTGGTGACAATGTTATCTTCTACAACATAACCTTTAAATATATTTGGTTGGTATTTTGAATAGAATGAAATTATATTATTATCAGTATTCTCTAGTATTCATTCTCATCTGTATGTGTAATACCATACTGTGTGCAATATCATACAAACATTATATTTCATGAGTTGATAGAATTTCTGCTTGAGGTATTGAATTCAGTTGGCTCAATGACAGACTACTTCTTTTATGTTTCCTCATCTGAGCTTCGACCTTCCAACCTATTCTCAAAGTAAGTTTTCAAAATAGATATGCTTCCCATGTTATGTGAATGGAGCTACTTCTACTCCCTAGGGAGTTTTTCTGTTTTTTAGTCCCGAAGGCGGAAAATTGACAATTTAGTATTATGTTTCAAGGAGTAAAGTAAGTATTTTAGACAGTCGGTGGAGGAAAAAGTTTTTTCTTGTGCAAGCAGTGTTTGAAGAGCTTTGCCCATTTCGAGGTCTTCAGGAGACGTGATCTGTCATGTGAAACTAGCCCAGTCGTTCTACCGAGAGGACTGATCGCTATGTGATGAACAAATTTTAAACGTCCGTACAACAATGGATCATATGTCTTGCCAAGGATATCGTCGATGTATACAGGGGTGCCCAACTCTATACAAAAATTTACGTTGATAGTAATTTAAAACACTGCTGAATGTTTTTGTACCTACCACAAGATTAGATTTTGAGCCAAATTTTATGATTTTGAGTCCTCCCTCCCACCAAGAATTTTAAACACCCCCCAACGCGTCCAACACCCTACGTCCAACACGCAGAGAACTGGATACAATGATCGTAGGATTTGGCTTCGCTAAAAGTTTTCTTGAAGAGCTATGCTAATTTACAGGTCTATGTCAATGAGTTGTGAACCATCAATGCCCAAAAACTCAACATTACTCAAGCCACCGATTAGAATCAGACCGATTCATGCGCCAGATTTAATAGAGATATAATCTGTATTTTTTTCAGTGTATTTTTAATTATGAGTGAAAAGGAGGATAAAATCCATGTCTGAATTTTCACTTGTGAAGAGCAATACATCAGGGTAGATATATGTAATAGTAACTCAATCAACATTTTCTCTATTGCAGTGTGTAGAGGGATGAATCCGAGAACCACCCTATATATGAATTACGGAAAAACATCTGTAATATAATATAACCGCCTCCAGATGGGGGTGGAAAAGAGATCTCTAAATTCTAAAGGGCGAATCATGGGACTTTATAAACAACAAATTTCACATTCTATACAACTTCTGAATTTATTTCATAATTTGAACTACTAGAATTTCAACAACAAAAAAGTCTGTAAATTTTATTACACATTTCAAAGTCAAGAAAACTGTCTGTAAGATTTTGCTAACTGCTTACTAATTTAATTGTTTACGAATGTAGCGTGGACTCTACTCATTTTACTATTGCAAATCTATAATAATAGGGATTCGGCCATGAAGGGTTTTTAACATGAGCTATAAAATTTAATGGCACTCACCATCGTTCAAATTATATACGGTATCTATTACTATTAGAATTTTCACTTCACTATTGTTGATTTACTAGAATTTTCAATAAACATTCATGCATTAACTTCCCTTATTATTAATAACTATTTCGACATAATCCACTGCTAAAAGTGATAAATTTTTTCAAATTTAACAGCAGACAAATAATTCAAAACAAACGTTATTTTTAGGCCCTAGAGACACGAGGCTACCTCTGGTCTCTGGATTTCAAAGTTATTCCGTCCGCAACTTGATTGGAACTGATCTTTTCCACGCAAATTATGTTCCCCTTTCACCAACGAGATAATGGTCCACGAGGAGACAGAGCACAATTCTGTGGAAAAGGAAAGTGCAATTTTAAAGTATTCCGAAATACTCGTGTATTTTCCATCGCTAATGGAAATACAGTTCCGTGAGAATACTTCAACCCTGCATAGAATTTGAGTCTTCCCGGACGCAAGTTAGCAAAATCTTAGAAATGTGAGAAAATTATTCTTTAACGAAACGTTTCTAGGTTTTTTGTATATCACATTGTGAATTTGTTGAAATGTTGTACATAAAACTGTATTTGATGAATAACGTGAAACGTTTGTTCCAGGCTACACCAGACATGAACCGGCTCCTGAAAAATCAGAGTCAGAAAATGGTGAGTTGAACCTTTTTTCTTTACACTACCTGCTATTTATATTAAGAATATATATGAAAATATTTTCGATGAAGTGTATGAATGAGGATAATCATGTCAATAATAAGTTATAATGAATGAAATAACCAAAATGATATTCAAAGAGTATTATCACTCTCTACTACCTTCAATTAGTAGATTAATGTCATAAAATCATAATAACCATCCAACTAAACCTTTATGAGAATATCCTTTTATAAATTCCAAATAGCTCGACTATTTCTCTTGTTATTCGAGATGAATCCATCTTCCGTTCCCACTTTTTCAAATAAGTGATAACAAGTTATTCATATTCAACTAGAAGTTCAATGAGTTTTAAGAACCGGTATCAACTGCTCACTTATTGTTATGACGATGCATGAGAAATTTATTAGTTATTCAAGTACGGATAAATATAATATTGAACGAGCGTCAGCGAGTTTTTACTTTTGACAAATTCCATGATATTACTAATTAACTCTCCAATAAAAGATATACCTACCTATAAGCGTAATACAGACCTCAGCTATATTGGACACTGTACAAAACTTTTTGGTTGAAGTTTTTGAAAAGAACAGCTCTCATCGAATATTATCAACTCGAATCGTTGATCAGCCAATGAATAGTGAACCAATATGTTTCATTATAGGAAAAACACAGTTTTATCCAAGTAAAATTAACATTGATGACAACGAAACTTTGGTTTTCAATTATGGAGAACTTCCACAATATCAACGCATATTCAACAAATTATGTATGTTCCACCTTACTGGAATGAGTTTGCGGTACGCGACATACGAATGAATACGCGATAGGACGCGACATACGATGGTTTATGTTACACAACATTTATGGTGTATTCATGTTGTATGGAGTTGTGGTTATGAACGAGGCCACAGCCACTTTTAAGTTGTGTAACGAGGAGCACTGACTGGTCTTTATGTTCAATTCCAAATTGGTGCCACACGTGTTTTAGCGCGTCATAATTGGATGTAGGTTTTGTCATACTTCACTTGTTACAGAAGCCAGAGAGGAAAATTCTCGTCCTTTGATGAAACCAGCACACGACACAACATCTATATAAAGCGCCCACGGCTCCCCAACTTATTTTAAATTGAACACAGTATAGAATTCAACGACCAAACTCTGAAAATAATCTATCGATGGAGTAGAAAGTGAGATAAATGGTGGCATGAGTTTGTGCTTTCCTTCTAGATCCAGGTGCGCTAATTGGAGCTATTCTTGTGCATCAGAGGTTGCATTGAAATAACTTAAATATGCTACGTAGGCTACCCAAAAACCACAGTGATAGGGGCAGGAGACTCTCAAGTTTGAAGATTGCAAAAATAAATTTGTTGATGCACATTATTAAACCTTTGAAGAAAATGCGGTTCACGACTTCTAGGGAGAATGCGAATTTCTTCAAAAAGAGAGTATATATGCATATAAGAATAGTATTTGTATATAAGAATAAACTGTTCAAATATAAAGTGACGACCGATATTCACCTCAATTAGTCAGAAACATCCAAAATATTAGCCTGACACAGCATTTTATCATAACATGTGATGTAATAATTGTATTATTTTCATTCATCAATCAATTTATGCTATCCGATGAGGATCGCATTTCGAGATGAGATAATAATAGTAACTATACAATGAGTAGTGAATATTTGTAATCTAAAAAATGTTATATCGACTCTATTGACCTAGTATACCTTCAAAAAACTCACTTCTATCCTAAATCAACACTACTGTCCTCGATTGGAGTTCAGTGTTATCAATGATGTGACTATGATTAGGCTACTCCATTACTATGCTGCTCAGTGCTGCAATATTACTCACATAATTTGCCATACATTATTATTCGGAGAACAATTCTCTATGTATGACCACGGATCTAACTTACTTGGTCCATGGTATCACTTATAAAGCATGGATGTCTTGAAATGTCATCCCCTACACTTTATTATTGTTGGATTACGGTTTTTACCAATCAATTATAAGAAAACGTCTCATTCGCAATCATTCAACATTATCTACTTGAAATATTCAGACATCCCCTATTTACTATCAACTCCTTCTTATTTCTTGGGAATTTAAATCAGAGTAGAAAACTTTAGAGATGATTCTCTAATGTAATTTGTCCATGGCCATTTTATAATAATAAGCAGAATAAGTCCGTGATATAGTATGTTTCTTGTTTCTTCCTGTAATAATAAATAATGATTACATATATATTGCATTCTTCATAATAACGTTCATAAATGTGACGGGAGCAGGGAGAGATTCAAATTTCAAATATATACTCAACTCTACACTATTATGAAATCGACGACTCCCAAAGCGAGGGAATATTTTTAGAGCCTCGCGTTCGATGTGGCGTTTAGAGCTTCAGTCAAAAATAAGACCTTGAACGAGAAATTGGAATTCGATTACCTAGCCGAGGAGACGTTGAACAACAACGTTTTGAGCGTGGGAATTGGATTGATAAAATTCAAAGACATCCAGTCTGGTAATAGGACTTGACAAAAAGAGATATTCTTCAACCAATTCGGAATAGATTGGAAAATGTTCTCTACTCAACCAGCATAATTCAAGTATATTATTGATCATGTATTTCTGTGGAATCATCATGTTGAATTTTAAAATATAAAGCGGATAGAGAATGATTTTGTCATTTATCAATTCAATGATTCATTCCAGCTCAGCAATATAATATTATGTCCACACATGCCGAACCAAACTTTGAACAGCGCAGCGAACCGTGCAACGCACCGTGCAGCCAGCCACGCAGCGAATTTAATCAAAAGAATGAAGTCAACTGGTGGATATTTTCCAATTTCAATGATGTTACATCTGCTCTGTAAACTCATTCTACTAATTTCCACTTCAAATCTTCAATAGGAACAAAAAGTATCTTTACTTCTGGAGACTATGAAGCTTCGATTTCAATTTATTTAGATTTCAATACACATCTCATTAAATACAAAATTCATATATATTTGAATCCCTCTAACTTACATCCATTTGAGGGATATTAAAAAATACAATTCTCATTTACTTGGTTGCAATAACTTGAATAATAAACAAATATAAATATATAAGATACAGAATGATGGTTATTAACAAAGTAAATTAGAAAATTCATAAATAATAACTTCCTATATACCTATTAAATTATCGCTAGTCTGACGAAACTATTGTGAGCTTGCATTTTTACTGTAAAATCCAACCATATATGTCTCAATAATCAATTATTGTAATGAAATATAATTTCAATTTTGTTTTAACTTGACCTCTTCTTTGTAAATTTCGCAATTCCAGAGGCAATGAGTTCAAGATATATGGAATTCTGCACTCTGGAGTTCTTTCACCATAATTATTGTTAAATCTGTGGAATCTATAATATATTCTGTTTCTCAATCCTTAGTTTATTCCATTTATTTCTCCAAATTGGTTTTTGAATTAACTCCGTGTCAAATCAGTATAATTGGCTAGGGCCTCCATGGACATAATTCCCAATAGTTGGCGAACAATACCATTAAAAAAAAGAGTTACAATATTCTGTAATGGCTGTTCTATATATTTCGGAGCTAAACTGTATATTGAGATACCATAGTACAGGGTACTCTCTATCATTGAATCTATATAAATCTCAATTTTCCTTCTAGATTTTTCAGAATTAATGTTCAAATTCATCTATGATACCGTACATGAAGTTCCATAAGTTCCAAGCGTGTTTTTTATGAGAAGGTTATAATGCTATTACAAGACTATCTCTTTCGAACAGCTGTATAGCACAACGGTGAAACGCTAGCTTACAGAGCGATGGTTCCTCAGTTCGAATCCCCGATGCTTCCCAACTTTTTTGTTCTTAATTTTTTCCCTCGAAACGTATTATTATCAATTATTTTCTTAAGGAATTTGTTTTCATTACAATTGAACTTGGATTTTATCAAATAATTATTTTTGATGTAAAATTTTGCCACCAGTACAAATGAATTGGACATAGTCTTCATGTTGTAGGCCTATCATTGAATTTCATAAGAAAAACGTGAATAGATCACAATAAAATAAGTAATAATTTATATTCTTCAGTTATAATGTACTATACTCAGTTTTCTATACTATAATAAAGTAAAGAACTGGCTTATACACGTAAGGAATAGGGAATTATGTTTGACGCATCATCACGTCTGAAATATACTCAACTGATGAATTTGAAATTTTGCATATAGATTCTTAATTAACCGAGGATGGTTATTTATGCCTATTTTCACTTCTTCAAGATTTCATTACGCCAAGTTTCCAATTTGTCATGCTTCCAGTTGTTGTATAGGAGCAGCTGAACTTTTCTTTTAAAAGGACTCTAGATGATAGGTATGATTGGGGATCCTATTCGAATAAAAGTAACTGATTTTCTGGCGCATCAAAACCGCACCGATTTCTCAAACCGTTCAAAAGTTATTCTCATTCAAAGATCCATTGAAATCATCCATTTATCAATCATCTTTACTATAATAATGGAAAGAGCTGGCTCATACACGTACGTGATGTAGGAAAATTATGTTTGACACATCATCACGTCTGAACTACTGGACTGATTGATTTGAAATTTTGCATAAAGCTTCTTCATTAACCGAGGATGGTTATAGGCCTATTTTCAAATTTCGAATTTTTTGTTACGTCAAGTTTTCATTTTGCATTTTTAAAATAGACCCTTGCGAAGCACGGGTTACCTACTAGTAGTAAATAATTCTTTTAGTGCCAACAGGAAAATAGCTACTTATTCTAGAACACTTATAAAGTGCTGCTCTCATTATGTTTTTTTAGTGAATCGTTGTGTGATTTGATCTCATATCAGAATCGAAAGTTATTCCTAGGTGTTTTATACTTTTACTGTAATCAAGTTTTTACAATTATAATCATTCATTCTTCGGCTTCCTAGGCAAACAGTTTCATGGCAAGTTTATTTAACAAATTATCTTTCATCAACATTAATTCTTTGTTTCATAAATACTATCGCTTTCGTCTTTTGTGCATTAATTTTTATACTGTTATTAAAGAAATACTTAGTTGCCAAATAAAGATCCTGTTGTATGAGTCTCAAACCTGTTTCAAAGAATTTTCATAACAACTAATATCGATCCTACTGGTCTATAACACCCCCGATTTTTCTTTGATCCTTTTTTAAAGATGGGTCTAAGATAAGTTACTTTCATTGGTTGTGGTATATTACCACTTTCAACAATTCCGTCAATCAAATGAATCAATATTAGTCTCAGGTATAATATATTGCTTATTACATTATGTGGTCTAATCCTATCTGGTCCTGAGGATGACTTGACATTCAGTTTATTGATAGCCAAATACAGAGAATGCAAATGTTCATGTTCTTGAAGTTCATGCTTAATTTATTGCCTTTTGAATGATTTCCCGCCCATTTATCCCACCATTAACCTCTTCAATTGTCAATTTAAATTTTCCCTTAAATTTCTCTGTCAAGTCATGCTTATGATTTTCTTCAGTTACTTCGAAATTTTTTTTTAATGATTCCATTATGGTTGGTCTACGTTTTTCATTGATAAATTGATTTATAGTTTCCCAAGTCTTTTTAGTATTATTAAAATTATCAGAAAATAATCTATGATGATAAAATCTCTTCTCCAAACGAATTTTATTTGTTAGGTCATTCTAATTGCCTTGAATTGGTTTCTTAGTTCTAAATTACGTTTGTCCTTTTCAAGCCTTCGCCATGTGCGATTTTTTGTATCTATTAGTTGCTTGATAATATTATTAATCCAGGGATTCCTATCTTCCTGGATTCTAGGGATGGGTATCGATACATCGATGTTTAAAAACATCGATGTTTCAACATCGAACATCGATGTTAACTGTTCGATGTTTTTCACTTATCGATTGTTTTACCTAGACATCGGTCATCCGATGTTTTCCCCAACTAAAAAGTGAAAACAATTCTAATTTTTTAATTTGATACAAGTTTTTTTTTTATTTTTTTGTTTGAAGAGGATTATCTTGAGAGCAATAAGCAATAGTAACGAAATTACAATCATTATCTCTATCATATTTAGTGTAGTATCCTGTTTAGTGTTTTTTGTGAATATAGATCACTTTTGTGAAAGATCTCGCATAAGTTTTGATTTCCTGCAGATTGCTATTTTTATTTTTCAATCAGGCTCTCTGTATTCTTATGTGAGACTGTTGGATACTCTTGAAGATTTACATTACTTCTGTAGCCCGTGTCAAGGTTAGATAGTTAGTTATTTAGAATTGAATAAGAGGTCGGATTCTTCGTTTCTTAGGAAGAAAGAGTTTTTTCTTACTACAATTATTTCCTCAACATGTGTTTAACACTAATTAATCTAGCTCTGGAAAAGAGGTCCTCGTATTGTAAGGAGTGCAGAGATCCATATAAAAAAATATAATTCATTTTCATTTCCTAAAAAATCTATCAGGTATTGAATGAATACGATATGAGTATCAATGATTGCTAAAATTAGCTTAGGGTGAAATTTCAAGACCGAATCCTCAAGGATATCCCGAGAGGTTTCAGACAAAACCATGAAGATGACAAATCTTGTGAACTAGAGTTGATGTATCTATCTAGTCACTTCAATTATTCGAAAGACTGTTACTTGAATACCACAAGTCCAAAATTGCTGTGATTCCAGTTAGTAACTGTTGAAATATTGGAACAATAGTTTCAGATAAAATTGTAGTCACTTTAGAAGCTCTTTTTGTGCTCTACAATCTGAGATCAGGTATAGCGATCTATCTCATATTCCAGGTATACCTGACAACAATGCTCCTTGTATTGTGAAAAACACCTAATTTTCAGCTTCAAGCATCATTACCAACTACATTGTCCTCACATTGATATTTCGGACAACGACATAAGTTCTTGAGATTATGTTCTATGAGAATCACCCGTAAGATACACTTCATTTCAGTATTTCCTAGTGGAGAGGCGCGCTTAAGGACACCTCAAGGATCAAAATTTCAAACACATAACTTTTGACACAATGCTCAGATTTCATCGTCTACTACACTTCATCCTTCTCGGTTCGTCACGGCGGTTCAAAATCATGCATAATAAGTCAAATTCGGTCGAAAAATGGAAAATTTATTGTTGAGTGTACTTAAGCCCATATTCCAATACACAGAAAATGACCAATTTCTATATTCAAAGTTGCATGTCTTGTGAAATACTTCTGATAAAATTTCCAAATTTAGTGAGAATGTGAAAATTGTCCCCCTCTACCCACTCCAATAAATAATACTTTCGATTCCAAAACAATTTGGAAGTTAAGATTTTAAAAATGGCGATTTCAGTTTTTACATTTTTTTCGTAATTTTACTGTTGATCAAGAGTTTCTAAAACGAGTCTGATACATCATAGAAACTTACGATTGATTACAAATTGTAGATAAATTCATCTTGTACGAGCTCAGTTGCCTAAAATCCATCTTGAATCACTTTTAGCTATCATACAACTGCCAAAACCGTTAATATGAGAAAAATATCTACAGTTTCCGGATTTTTTTCAACAATCAAATCTCACTTTACGAACATATTTTTTCATGAATTGTTTACAGCAGATGAAATAGAAAATTCTATTGTACATTTCAAGATCATGTAATAATTTTTATAATTAGGGGTTACCGAGATACATAGCTTTGAATATAGAAATTGGCCATTTCTTATGTATTGAATATGAATAAGTACCTACACTCAACAATAAATTTTCTATTTTTTGACCGCATTTGACTGTTGATGCATGATTTTGAACCGCCTTGGCGAGCCGAGAAGAATGAAGTGTAGTACGATGAAATTTGAGCATTGTGTCAAAAGTAAATTATAAGTGTTTGAAATTTTGATCCTTGAGGTGTCCTTAAGCGTGCCTTTACTAGGAAATACTGAAATTGAGTGCATCTAACGGGTGATCCTTACCGATGAACTTATGTCATTGTGCGAAATATCAATGTGAGGACAAAGTAGATGGTGATGATGGTTGAAGCTGAAAATTAGGTGTTTTCCACAATACAAGGAGCATTGTTTTCAGGTGTACCTGGAAATCCATATGACATAGAGCGCTCTACCTGATCTCAGATTGTATAGCACAAAAATACGCCTAGAGGGATTTTGAAATAAACATCTAAGTTGTAACAATCGGAAGATATTGTTGATTAAAAACTAAAATTCATCAAAATTGATTTTTTCTTCAAATTTTACTCATTTTTGAAAAATTATTACAAAGTAGTCATTGGAGATAGAGAGTTCCAAGTGATCTCATTTTTTTCAGAATTATATATAATCTGGGAGAGATTTGGCAGAAATAGCTGAAAACTGGAAAATGAGCCGAAAATACGAGGTTTTTGGGCTATCTTGTATCTAGCACAAGGAAATATTGCATGAAGAAATTGGTTCTGGACTTCTCTTATGTACCCAAATAATATATTAAAAAATCAGAACCACAATATAAATTGCAAGCACACCCCCTTTTTTATGTCTATATTGACTGGACTAATAGTATCATCCATAGAAACGTAGGGCGATAAACGATGTTTAAAAACATCGATGTTCAAAAACATCGATGTTTACTGTTCGATGTTTTTCACTTATCGATGTTAGGATGAAAAAAACATCGATGTTCAAAACATCGATGTTTTGTCTTTCGATACCCATCCCTACTGGATTCCTTGGATTCGAGAATTACTTCAACGATAGGCTAATTGATATCACTTTGCAAAGAATCTCTAGATCTCAATTATCATGGAAATGTAATACGCAGTTGAAATAATGCACATGATCGATATTTCAAGAGAATTTTATTTAATAATGTGGAATAATTGTATTTTTCCATAAATAAATTGAGCATACATTGGTGATATTGAGCTCAACTTCTTGTTATCATTTTGAGACAGGTTTATTCACTGTAGCCTACTGAAGTTCTTCAAGTATTGTTACTTGCTGTTAAAAACATTTTTAAAAATAGTCCAAACTAATATTGAACTGCACTCATGATATTCACGCATCAATATTCCTTCAAGTTTACAAAACATGATGAAAGCTGTTGATTATTGGGTGTTGGTGATTGAGTGTAGAGAGAAAGTGAGTGAGTGAGAGAGAGAGGCGTTGGTTCAGGCGTAGGCGTTGCGAATGGGAAATCCATTTGAGAACTTGAAACAATAAATTTGATCCAGCCATTATGTGCCAGAAGTTCAAATCGCCGAGCGCTAGTTTGAGAATGGATTTTGGAACTTTTCAACCAAGTAGGCAATTAGACTTCCAACTCACATATTGGTCGACAAAAGCTATTCAAAGTAGTTTGAGCGCTTGTGCTAGTGATGCCGTCTCCCTGCCTATTCAAATAAGAAAATATTATGGAAGCGCCTGACACTTTTAGGGCACAACTTTACTCTGCCTCATCAATAGTCTAAAATAGTACAAGTGATTAGCAATAGTCTGATGAATAGGTCTGCTAATCAACTTAGTTGTTTCCTCTCTTACAAATTAAGTTTATTATGTCTTACTTCACTAGAATAACATTCTAATCCATTGAATGGCACTGCAAAACTTCACTTCTACTCGTAACTCTTACTCTCACAAAATCTTATTGCTATAAATATAATTTTGTTTCAACATGAACAAGAATGGGAGCTCCATATGAGAACTTGAAATTACGAATGACGTTTGGTATGCTATGTACGTAAACAACATGTGGAAAGTCTCAAACTGACTCTCCGATTCTCTAAACTCTTGAAATGAGAATGAATAATTTTCTAATTAACTATTTCTAATTTCATCAGAGAGAAACAATATGGATAACAAATGCTTGTTAGTTAGAGACACTATTCCAATGCCGCCTGAACTTCATTTGCGATTTTTCAAACTTTACATTCTTTGAAACAATCCATGTTTTCTCATTCGAAGCAATTGTTTGTACCACTCCAAAGTTCCCAGCAGTCACTATTGATTTAAGTAGCTACTTTGTACGCTAAAATGCTTCCATAATTTTCATTACACATTTTTTTTAAGCTTTTGAATTTTCCTGAACTCAAATTGAAATGGAGTTGTTCTTTAATGAAGTTCATTCAAATATAGATGATCACGATACAAAATCCTCAATATAAGAACTGAATCTCAATTGAAAACTCTTCATATTACTTATCACAATAGTTGAAAAATAGAAAGCTCATAGAAGCTGGTGTAACTGGCATCTTGAGTAATTCCACGTATTCGAGGAATCGTATTCTCAATGAGAGGTTGTATCATTTCATTGATGAGAAACATCGGGCTCAATTTGGATTTCTTTCCCGAATCCTCTTTAAAGAATTACTGAGTCAAAATTTTCTGTTAGTTCACCTACACTCAAGCTTATTTATGCCCAGGTTTTTTTCTATGTCTGTAAAATGTTGGTTCGTAAGATTTTATATTAGAGCAGAAAGGAAATAAATTAGATTTTGATTTGATGCGATTTGAGTCCAAAATAAGGTTATGCTTTCTTTTCAAATGTATTTCTGTGATGCTGGCGTGGTATTTTGATGTGTGTGGACGCTGTCTAGAGTGTACCGCGGCACCGAGGGAGTATGCGCGTTTGGGGTTGAGTGCGAGTGGTTGAGCTAGCAGCCGTGTACGTGAACCATGATTCAGTGAGGTAGTAATTTGTGGAAAGGGAGAGTGAGGAAACATTTGGTGGTTTTAAGGGGCAACATTGTTGTGATGACTAATCTATGGCTGGTGGTTGGGTCTGTTGCCACCACCAGTATTAATTGCTCGACATTCTGGACTCGCAGGCGGTCATTAGCAAAGACAGGTGACTCTGTTTAGGAATAGCAAGCGTGCTTTCGTGCCTCCATGCTGGCATTCCTCTTTGATCAGTACTTGTATCCTAGTATGCTTTCCAAGCAAGGCTTACCTCCTTTGATAACTCCATCTCCCTTAATGCTGATAACGTTACTTGCATTCAGTCATTTTGCCTGCATCCACCTCTACACACTGGCATGATTAATTGCTGCGTATCTAGTGCCACATTCTCTCTCCAGCTTTGACCAGCTGTTTACTGCTTCTTGTCTTATAGCCTTCTTGGAATACAGGCTTACAGCAAGTATCACATACGCATATCCTGTATCATTATTTATTCATGGAATCCACGATCACAAAAGTCCAACCTCTGTTTAATTATTTGGTTTTGAGCTTTCCAGGATAACATGCTGGAGGATGAGCATTCAGATATCCAATAACAAAGTGAAGCCTGGGAACATGTTTTAATAAAAACCTTTTTCTTGATTATTATGATGTTCATAATGTTAAATTGAGTTCAACCAACTTTTACCAGAGATAACTTCTATACTTCTACTCTAAGCTTCCATATTCTTTATTCCGTGCTTTTACGTTTTATGAATGGAGAAGGCCCCTTAATAACGGATAATTAATTGATTGATTATCTGATTGTTGAATGAGAATTGAATCCAGGATATCCTTCAGATGGAATTAATCAGTTTCAATAAATATCATAATTAGCATCAAATATCATAGCTTAGCATCAATTTTCTCCTTGATCATGAATAGTACAACTAATAGAGCGATTACCAGGGCTAGGGCATCCCCCAGAAGCGATGAGACTGCGATTTCCAGAGCTAGGGCATCCCCCGTAAGCGATGAACCTCAGGATGAGGTTTAGTTCATAGAAATATGAAGCAGTTGGACCTGACAAATCAGACGACCCAGGATCGTTCGAACTGGAGACTGAGATCAAGGAGAGCCGACCCCAAATAATGGGAAAAAGGCAAGGAGGAAGAAGAAGAAGAAGAAGAAGAAGAAGAAGAAGAAGAAGAAGAAGAAGAATAAATATCATAGCATGTTGTCCTGGTAATGTTATGGCATTATTCTTTTGAGCTTTTATGAGTAGTAGATAATATTACCTCTAATACAATATTCCATTGCAGGATGAGCTAGCAAGAAAACTCCTCCATCGGCGAAAGCATTGTACAATAATAATTGACCGAAGCAAAGCTGAGGTCTTGATTTCGGCTCGATCGGCTTTTGTCTGTTTGTTTGATTGTTTATTTGTTTGTTTGTTTGTTTGTTTGTTTGTTTGTTTGTTTGTTTGTTTGTTTGTTTGTTTGTTTGTTTGCTTGTTTGTTTGTTTGTTTGCACCGCAGTTATTGTCCGATTCGGATGAAATTTGGTATGCAAGTTCTTTGAAACAAGGCGCAGAAACGTATGTGTAAAGATTTTTTGTAAGACCTCCGGTTTTTTGTAATATTTAAAAAACCGTAAACTAACCTCAAAAGTTACTTTTTTGTTTCTTTGAAGATACAGCAATTCATGTTCCTACTTTCTGACAAGTATTTTGTTCTCCTTTAGGTATGAGATCGGAAACCGATTTGTGTGCATTAACATTCTGCATAGGCATAACAAGCCTCTATTGAATCCACTTTTCATGAAAAACATCATTAGCAACCTCCTGTCATTGTCACCAACAAACTCATTTTATTTAGAATCATTTTCATTTCACCATCGTCTGTGAGACGATCCATCATCTAAATTGCCTACTGCACATTCCATTTTTCCGTCAGTTGACCAATTTCTTATAATTAATTATTAGAAAAGTTGTAATATATGTTTATATTGTGAATATGGAGACGATATGAAGGTACCTCCTTGATAAGTCCGGTGTCCCTGCAAACAGTGTCTCTAGCACTTTCAATGGAGGAAATAATAGATGACATGGCTAAATCTTCACAATATACTGTACTTACTGGCCCTTCTCATTAGATTGAGAGTTGTATTCATGAGCGAGGTCTACTGTTCGCAGAACTACTAGTTATTATTGTTGATTACAAAAATCCTATTCATAAACGTAATATATTGCGCGATGAGTTCAAAAATTTGAATTTATCGCCCACTAGTCAGTGGTCATTGAGATTCCTGATCAAGATTAAGATTGGTTTTCACCTCAATCATTTCAAAATTCAATTCCATAGCAGCATTGATTGAATTATGCCTTATTAATATTATAATTCCCCATAATTGATTATGTATATGAGGGAATAATTACACTCTGAGATAATAAGAATAATTTTGATCAACAATAATTATCGTATAAAATACTACGCATACTACACTTGGAAAAACTCTGACAACAGACCCGAGCCAGCCTGCTCACCCGATATTATCTATATATATATATATATATATATATATATATATATATATACATATATATAGGTTCATTCCTTAACACAAAGTGGGTCTTTTGTATAAATTTTTACAACTCATGTTGGTACATTTGCATAAGATGGTCCAAGCATCTTTAGTAGCTCCACAGACCTACCATATGTGATGGCGTTTGTGTAATGGAGTATAATAGTTCACTCCCGTGGGTCTGAGCATTCGCGCCATTTATTCAGACTGAACTTGATTTGAGGTTATGTATTGAAGTTAGCGCCATTCCTGTTGTGAATGGAATATTCTTGTCTCGTCCTCGTCTGTCAGCTGTCTGTTGTCTGCAGAATGGAAGATTTTGTGTTTTGTGATGTTGTGATTGTGTCAGAATGTCTGAAAATTTATTCAAGCAGTGATCAAATTTTGAATTTAGCTTTAAAAGGTAAGTCAGTTATAGAATTATAAAATTACTTGTACTATTTAGCTTGCTTCTTGTACAATTATTTCCTTATGCGATTTAGTAATGCTTTAAGGTTATTAACATTTTGAAACGAAATCAAGAATAAAACACATTAAAAGTAAACCGCATCACTACTCACAGAGTGTATGTAATTGAGTGTTTGGAAATAAATAAATGTAACAAAAAATAAAATCATAAATGTAATTCCTTCATTTCTATCACTACTTACAAGCTCAACTGAATCTGCACAATAATCTTATTCTATTAGGATATATACTGTAAATACCTATATACCTGAATGGAATTGGTAAGAAGCTCATTGGCAATGGAATCCTTAATTGTGTAAATAAATATTTGGATCATAAAAGTCAAGTTAGTCCTGAAATCATTCCTCTTCAGCCATGTAATTTAAATAAAAATAACTCTGTTAATGGGTTCAAAGTTGGGAATGGATATGCAAACAATATCAATCCTGGGCCTGGGACTAATGATAAATTAACAGCTAATGAAGCTTTTCTGAACACTACATTTTTGAATGTCCAGGGTGAATCAAACAAATTAAAATATATTTCCCTCTTATGTTATAACTATAATGCTAAGATAATTACTGTTGCTGAACATTGGTTAACAAACGATGACTGTAGCTATCTTACAATACCTGGCTATGGACTTGGGTCCTTCTATGGAAGAAAAAATTCCATTCATGGTGGAGCAGCAATTTTTCCAATTAATGGATTAGAATTCAAAGAATTAAATAGTAAAGGAACTTTCTATAGGAATAGTTTGTCAAGCTGCTGCAATTAAACTTCCAAATGAGAAAAAAATTGTTTTGTCATTGTACAGACCCTATAATAATGATGTTAGTTTTTTTAACAACTCTCTATTCTGTCTTGATGATATATCATGTGCCATTTATAAATGTAACTATAATTTAATATTATGTGCTGATTTCAATGTCAACTTTAATGTAAATGATAATTTTAATAGAGATCTTTGCAATTTGTTTGAATGTTTTGGTATCCATATTTCTACAAAAATGAAATCACTAGACCAGGCACACTGAATGAAGGCCACTGTATTGATAATGTTGTGACTGATATTCATGATAGCAGACATGTGACCCGAGTTATCAATACACATCTACTGTCAGATCATCATGCCCTTCTATTTATATCTTTAATAAATGTGAAAAATGACTCTCAAAGTTTTTCTAGTGTAAACAACAAGCTAGTTAGGTTAGTTAATTAATGATCAGAACATTTATTTATTTGTTAGGTTAATTAGTATCATACACTGGAGTGTGGTGTTTTGATTTGTATATGTCAGCTGTTAATGCTGCTTATCCTCTTAGAGGTTTCAAAGTTAGTAAGCCTAAGCTGGATGATGGATGGTATACTGCTGATTTAATGAAGCTCGAAGTTGTGATGAATATTATAGCTTAGGTACTGAAATTTTTTAAGACTAATCAGTTTAGAGATAAATATAAAAGCTGTTAGAAAGAGTATAGAATAGCTATTAAGAATGCAAAAATAAATTATTTCTACAACAAAATAGAGCATTCAAAAAATAAAACTCAAGCTGCATGGAAGGTAGTTAAAATTCTTACAAATGTCAACAATGAAGCTATTGATTCACATGATGATAACAATGCTGATTCATTTAACAACTTTTTCATTGAAAAAGTTGAGGAAATTAGTGAAAATGTGCCAGTTAGTAAACATCTCAGCTCTCACTACATCAATAAGTGCAATAGGCCTAATGTACCATTTTGTTTCCAACCTGTTACTACAGATTATGTGTACCAGAAAATAAGTAGTCTTAGTAATTCAAGTTGTTTAGATATATATGGTATTAATTCTAAGGTCTTAAAAATATCTGCTCCTTATATAAGTGAAGTTTTGAGTTACCTTTTTAATTATTGTTTAGTATACAAGGGCATTTTTCCAAGTGTATTGGAAAACGTTAAGGTAATACCTGTAGGCTACATAAAAAAGGTGATAAGAAAAACTTCAGGCCAATATTCCAGGCCAATATAATCAGGCCTTATTTCAGGCCAATAACAATTTGTACCTGTGATATCCAAAGTATTTGAAGCCATAATGCAAGACCAGATCTCAAATAATTTTGAAAACTTTGGTATTTTTACTAAAAAACAATTTGGTTTCAGGCCATGTAGAAATACTAGCAATGCAGTAACAAGTTTAGTAAATTAATAGTAATGTTGATGATTTGGAGAAGGGTCTATCTGTTAGTTTTAAGTCATATGACATGTCTAAAGCTTTCGATACTGTTAAGCATAACATACTTTTTAAAAAAATTTCTTATTATGGCTGCAATTCAAAATCAATCTATTTAAAGGACCGCAACCAGTTTGTTTACAAAGATGGTCAATTCTCTAAGGCCAGAAAGGTTCATTATGGGGTCCCTCAAGGCTCCATACTTGGATCAATACTCCCTAATATATATATTAACAACATAATTTGTAATATAGAAGGCACTGATAAAGCAGGATTTCTCTTTGCTGATGATTTTGGTCTCAAAGTTAGTTGTAAATCCGAAGCAGGTGTACAAAATTGTCTAGTTGATAGCTCTCTACTCCTTAATGATTGTTGTGCTAGTAATTATTATGTTCACCTATAATAGAAATTCAAACAATGAAGTGGGGACTGAACCTTTAAAATTTCTAGGTATTGTTCTTGATCCTAAACTTAATTGGCAACCACATATGCAGAGTTAATTAGTGAAAAAAATAGCAAAGGTACTCTACTTGCTGAGAAGGTTAAAGTTAACTGTAGATATTAATATATTATTAAAAGTGTATTTCTCTCAAATACAAAGTTTACTGTCCTATGGTATACTATTATGGGGCTCTAGTACTCATGTCTCAAAAATATTTATACTCCAAAAGAAAGCAATTAGATTGATTTGTAATGTTGATATGAGGACCCACTGTAAACCTTTTTTCAGAAATCTGGGAATATTTACTGTCTATTCTTTGTATGTATTATTTAGTGTTAGTTAAGTACATGGTAATCTGGATTTTTTTAAATTAAATAGTGACTCTCATGGATATGGAACCAGAAATAGGAATAATATCAGAGTTCAACAGTTCAGGTTCACAACTTCACAAAAAAATCTTCTGTACACATCTGTTAAACTGTACAATTCATTACAACTAGAAATTAAGGCACTGCCTCTTGCATTCTTCAAAAGGAAATTGAAAACTGTACTGAAAGCTGAAGTTTATATAACATCCAAGAATTTCATGTAATTGACTGGACCAAATATTTGTAGGCTAATATTATTTGTATATATTAATTGTATTATGTAATATCTAGTACCTATTTTTGACATTATTTTATCAATGCATTGTTAACAATGTCTATGATAATATAGATTCTTATTCTTATTCTTTCAAGAATGTGAACAAAAAAAAGCTTGCTCATTTTTGAAAGTGGATTTCACTTTTTTTTGTTTGTATTCTAGTTTCCTACATCTTTGTGAGTATTGAGAGAATTGAACTAATACTTTCTGCATAAATTAAATTTATTACTTATAATAAATTAACTTATCACACATGGATGAGTGGATGAATAACCCCCTAAAAATTTGAAATTAAAAATGGTTTTTGAATTTCAGTATTTTTTCATATCCACAATTTATTCCTGTTTATTATTTCATTTATTTTATAATAATTCCTGTTATATTTAATATAAACAATTTTCATAGATAGAGAATAGCTACAGTATCTTATATTCACTTTCTAGAAAACCACATGAAAATACATGTGAAACAATTGTGGAAAATGCACATTGTAGTGGGTTCTAGCACATACAATATTATTAGATTACAAACTCTACCTCTTCTTTGGTTCTAACCTTCTTATTGTGAAATACTTTTTTTGAAAATTGCAACTTTGAATGCTTTATTGAAAAACGATGATATGTATCAAAAAAGTATTTCAGCTGTTGTTTCTTCCAAAGACTACATTAAAATAATGTGTCATTTAGTGTGATGATCTTTTTCTTCGAGAAAGATTAGTTTAATTGAAATAGATGGAAACAGTTAATCAATCAAACTTGAAAAGCTATGAATTATACATTGAAACAAATCCTGAAACAAGAAATCTAGCTTATTGGAAGAATAGCTTCCAAAATTACTAATGAAGTTAACAATAAAAATCAATGAAAAAAAATCCAATGTCACTTCAAAAATCATAAATTGAATCTATGAAGTGCATCAACAAATCAATTGCATTCAGCCTATCAGCTTGGAAAATTATGTATTATCAATAAATTCAATCGAAAGAAAATACTGTAACCATGCCTATTGGAAGAATCCTTACAGACATCGCGAGGAATGGAGAACCAAAAATTGAAAATCTATCAGCCAGTTGCATAAAAGAAAATCAAACCATAAGATGACGTCTTTAATGGAGCCACTACACCCACTTCCCTGTTCAGCTCTGTATGATGACGTCATCTTATGTTAATTAAATTACATTTTCTTTTGTGCAACTTGCCGTTTGTGTTGGAACTTGGAATTATGACATCCCTATTGTCTGTACAGCAGGTATATCGGAATTTTCTCTTTTATTATATTCGGAACCTACAAGTTATGTATTGTAGCCATTGAGCTTATTAATTTTTTTGTCAAAAAAGATGTGGGGTCCCAAATTTGAGAATAATTTTCAATATCATTTATCTTATCAATTCGAGTGATAGCTCATTTTACTCTAGAACATGGTATGCCATAGTTGAGTAGGTCAATTTCCACACAGAAAAAACTAGACAAGTAGAATAGAGGACACATTATAAAATTTTTTGTAACTAACTAGGTTTTGTATGTAATTTATTGTAATTTATCTAATATGTTGTGTAATTGATGTTGTAGTTTTGTTTTTTTAGGGAAATTAACATTCATTTATTTGTTCATTTTACTCAGCTCTTCAAGGTGGGTTCAATGCATATCAGTTACCTGATTGAACCTTACCTAACCCTAACGCATGCCTTCGCCACGACCAACCTCACCAGACATGTGTATTTTAATGAAATGATTATAAACTCAACTTTTTGGAATCGGATTGCTCCAAAAATACTTTCATATGAAAATGGAGAATAACAAATAAAGCCAAGCCAACAGTGCATTTCATTAAAATATACGATATATTATATACCATATATAAATATTATATATTATATATTAAAAATAGCCTATCTGGTGAGGTTAGAGGTACTAGTGAGGTTTTATCAGGCAACCGAAATATGCATTGAAACCGCCTTGAAGAGCTGAGTGAAATGAGCTATCACTCAATATGAAAGGACAAATATTAAGAATTCTCTAATTTGGAGAAAAAGAAGAACAAGATGACAAAGAAGGAGAAGCAGAAGAAGAAGAAAAGTTGGGAAAAAAGTAGGTGTTATCCAATGTACCTACAAGGTACTGGAATACAAAATACAAGGTAAAACACTTATTGAAATGGGCTGCTTTTAAATTATTAAAACAAAATAAAACTTGTAGCACCCTTTATTTATTAAAAAACTTAAAATAGTTGAACAACTAGTTTCGGTTCTAAAACCATCTTCAGGTTCTAAAATAACCTTATTTATTTTAGAACCTGAAGATGGTTTTAGAACCGAAACTAGTTGTTCAACTATTTTAAGTTTTTTAATAAATATAGGGTGCTACAAGTTTTATTTTGTTTTCATTAAAATACAAGGTATACAGAATACAAGGTACTGGCCACGAAAAGATTCGCAGTGACAAATCCAAACCAGCTGGTCGGTGTGACGTCATTGGTGCTCTAAAAGTATATTCTTCCTATCTTTTCAATGTTAAATTGAGCAACTTTGTAAGTCTTTTTCTCAAAAAGTACATAACTTTCCAGTACCATCGACATCCCCTACGATTAATAAAAGAATTTATCTTCAATTTTTTTAGAAATTCAATACTTTTGGACGGCTGGATCTTTCAGAATGATCGATCATGTAAGAGCCTGCTCATCGAATAACTGTTGCTCTCTAATTGAAAATTAACATGCTTTCCCTGGCTCTTTTGTAATTCAATTACTCAATGCTGATCAATTTGATAAAGTGATCATTGAATAAGGAATTAAAAACATGGAAACATTAATTAGAGTATAATATTATTTCTCTCAACATCCTTCATATCTTGTCTGTATATTACATAGAATCAGTAGAACATCTTGCCGGTTCAACATCTTTAATCCTTTAGGAGTGCACTCTTAATTCAGGAAAAAAATGATACACACATATACACATACTTCAACCAGGTGATAGTTGTGTGTTACGGTCACATACAATATTTATCTTTTTTCTTGAGCAGCTTTGTAAGTCTTTTTCTAGAAAATATATAACTTTCAAGTCCCATCGACATCTCCTACGATTTATACAATATTTATCTTCAATTTTTTTTAGAAATTCATCACCTTTGAACTCCTAGATCTTCCAGAATTCCCGATAATGTAAGGGCATACAGGTTTAGAGATAGAGAACTCTCATTTGTTACTACGAGAAGGGATACTTGTAGAAGGAATGAATAGATTTTATTTGTCAACATTTGAAAAGATAAATGGCTTCAATGGTTTTCTACTGTGGGTTTTCTATTCAAAGTTTCAACACCCCAACTATTATAGAGTTGAAAAAAGGTACTGAATGTAGCCTATTTCTCCTAGTAATACTTTGAGTGATAATATAGACCTATACTTCTTCAACCACTGTTTTATCAGCATAATAATTAGGCTTGGCTTGAATACTTTATATTTATTTCGAGCTTCCTCATAGGAGATGTCGATGGGACTGAGAGTTATTCACATTTTGAGAAAAAGACTTACAAAGCTGCTCAATTTAACATTGGAAATATAGGAAGAATAGATATTTAGAGTACCAATGATGTCACACCGATCATCCAACTCTGATCATTAAAAGATCGAGATGCACGTGGCCAGTACCTTGTATTCCAAGTAGCTTGGTGTTATCTACGGCTTCCACTTTTATGGAGAGATAAAATGAATGCATATTGTTTGAACTTGCCGGTTCAAGTTCAACTACCCAATAGCGCTGTTACATGGGAAAAGTTGTTATACAATTCAGTTCCTTGGCGGGCAACAGCTGAACGAAGTGTTACTTTTGAAAATTTCTGCCTAGCATCACAACTCTCATAATAATTATGTTTTTTCGGCTTAGGAAGGTGAAGGAGTCATGGGAAAATTCTACAAAAAATTATGAACGTTTTTCTCATATATTTGAGATTCTTCTAAATTTTCAAATCAATCTGTCCAAATTTAACAAAGTTATAAGCATTTTCAAATTTGATGCTGGTTTAGAATAAAAATAGAGTAATATCTGTATTCCCTACCAGACATTCAGCTGAACTTTGAGTTCTCATTTTATTCTATGAAAAAATGAATGCATTTTTAGCATTTCTGAGCTTGGAATCATATTTTTCAAATGTTTCTTCATATCTATATCCAATCAGGTACAATTTATATAATATACAGTAATGCATTAATTAGGATTTCTATTACATAACATACTTGAGTATATTCTTACCATTGAATGGACCAACACGAATTGTGAAGATTTGAACAAAAGACCCACCTTGTGTTAAGGAATGAACCTACACTTCTATGGATGAATACTTTGTATAAAAATCAATTAATTCATATAATTTGATTATATTCTAGAGATTGGAGTTGGACTCACTAATATTCTATAAGGAATAACTGTCATACTTGGAAGATGTTGGAGTACATTGCTCATTATAATGTAAATGTAGTAACAGTTTGTAGCATTCAACGTTTTTATGATTCCAGTAGTCCTTCATTATTGTACTTTCTTGTGTATGTCACTGCAATAAACTGAATTGATTGATACACGGAATAATTCTAAAATCAATATAACAATAGGCAGTGTTCGGTAAAGATGATATTGTGATTAAAATTCATTCAAAGACCTGGCATGCTGCCCAAAAGTCTTCATTCAGTTTTAACAATCGAAACCTTGATATTATTCCAGCAAATAAGTTTGAATTTTATGGCCATTCCCCAATTTTATTCAGATGTTCATACCTTAAGATTACTGTGGTTAATTTCTGATGAGAAAGTCAAATACATTTTTTTCAATTTCCAATAATTTATAGATACCCAAAAGTCAAATTCTTTTATATTAACCACCCATTTTCTATATAATTCTCAAGAGAAGAGATGTTTAAAAACTTTATGGTCTCTCACACCATTAGCATCCACCAACCTTGTCACCCACTGAAGCTTGCAGCTCCTGAACACGTGCCTTGTATTCCCAAAAATTCCCTAATGTAGTGCTTTTTGTCTGTCATCTTGAACTTGAAAAATTTGATTTAGTGAAAACTGTACTTGTTCTATAGTTGTTATTGTCTCTCTAAGGGCCGTTTGCACAGTGACAATTCAAACGAAAATTCCATCTCAAACTGGATTAAATCCGTATCAAGTCTCGTTTGTTATAATGTGTTACATTTTGAGTTTAAGCCACCAGCTGATTAAATTCAGTTCAAGCTTTGACTGTGCAAATGGCTCTTAATTCGGTAATTCCCTTTCAACTGACACAGCTCATTGGGGTTTTCAGGGTAATCTCCTAGATTTCTACATTCATTGAGCATGCTTGACTTATTATGCAACCTCAAATAAATAAATAAATCAACTTTATTAATCAACTTTAAATGCATACAAAAATGGTGCTTGTACAATTTTTTTTCTTTACATATTCTGTCGACATGAAAATCTTAGTTTATTGACAATGCTCTACAAAATGTTTTGAGTTATGTGCACTACAAGTTCACAGAGCCGGTCACTGGTTGATTCAAACAAATCTCGAATCATTATTACAAAGACGAAGTATGGCAACGTTTGATGGACCATCATGAGGAGTGAAATTTATTTACTATATGAGAATTGGCAACACAGCTCAGCGGACCAAACATAGGAGCACATTTCACGCAGCAATTATAATATTGAAGGACCTTCTTAAGGTGTAAAATTTGCATGCAACTCCAATGTTGGCGCCAAATCACTCAAGACCCAACATAGGAGTAGATTTTATATAGCAGAATTATATAAGCACTTTGGAGGTTAGAAAGGACCATCATGAGGTGAATAACTTTACAAGGATCCAGATTAATTATTGATGAATATATCATAAATTGAGTGGAATATAACCATTCAGCAAGTCAAGTTCTTCAGGTATAACATAATAGTTTCATTTTGTGACTATCTGATCAAATTTAAAATTGGGGTCCCGGGGACCAACATGAGAGTTGAAATTTTACTGGACCCACAACAGGCACAAAAACGTAAATATATATATATATATAAGCGAAATGGCACTCACTCACTGACTGACTGACTGACTCACTCACTCACTCACTCACTCGCAGAACTAAAAATTTACCAGACCAAAAATTTTCAAATTTGGTAGGTATGTTCAGTTGGCCCTTTAGAGGCGCACTAAGAAATCTTTTGGCGATATTTTAACTCTAAGGGTGGTTTTTAAGGGTTTAAAGTTCTTTTAGCATGTATATTCTCCTTATTCCAATATTTTGAAATTATAATTGAAATGTCCATACCATATGCTAATATAGAACTATCATCTAGAGAGAGTACCTCTTCGAAACAGATGTTCTGGTAACTAAATAAAACATTTTGTCAGGTTGGCATTAAGTTGAGTTGACTTTGCTAGGTTGGCAACAAGTTGAAGATTGAAATGCATTTATACAGGACCCCCTAAATACCAATTTATCCAGTACCTTCTAAATACCTATTTGGGAGGTACTGATTTATCACAGAAAAATTGATTGAGTACTGCTTCTTAAGTCAGAGCTATTCCTGAGAATATTATATTACTAGACGTCAGGCTCGCTTTGCTTGCTATATCTGTTTAGTCTGGACCCCCGACTGGATCGTCCTAGCATATGATAAAAATATGACATATCTAACATTTCAAATTTGATAGGTGTGTTCAGTTGGCCCTTTAGAGGTGCAATAAGAACGGATTTGGAAAAATTTCCAAAAATACGCCCAAAATATACGTTTTTTAGCGTTTTCTCAGCTTTATCGAGAACAAATGAACATAAAATGTTCAAATTTACTACAGAAGCTCAGCTGGGGTGCAATAATGTTGTGTTGGAAGGAATTTGAAATAACACCAAAGATACATCCAAAATTAGCGTTTTCTCAGCTTTTCTGTGTTTCCTAACCTTTTTCAATAATTGATGGGAATATATTAAAAAAAATTCAGTACACAGGTTTAGCTGAGGTGGAAGAATTTTATTCACCAAAGATACGCCGATATAGTAACAGGTGTTTTTAGAGATCAAATTGACATAACAGACTACGTTCAAATTCGGTACAGATGTTCCGCTGAGGTCCACATGCTGGCGAGCGAAGCGAGCCCGCTGATCTCATTTTTCGACAATCAAGTCCAGGGTCCAGAATTTGGTACAGAGGTTCCGCTGAGGTCTACATACAGGCAAGCCCGCTGATCTCATTTTTGGACGATCCAGTCGGTGGTCCAGGGGGCGGAGCCCTCTGGCTAGACGGATATGGCGAGCGAAGCGAGTCTGATGGCTAGTTATTATACTATACGTCAAAGCTCCTCTGCTCCTATAAGGGGCTTCAGTGGAACAGGGGGCGATCTAGTCAAATATAATAATTAATAATATTATACTTTTATCAACAACAGTATTAGTATCCGAATACTACTGTTACATACAGTACTTTCCTTCACATACCCGGTCTGATGACGTTTTGTTCAATCTCATCAATCATTAATCACACTTCAGACTACAAAATGGTTCTTCTTGAGACTGTCTTTGTTGTCTTTCGATTGGTTATTGTTGAAACATGATTATCACCCAGCGATTGGAAATCGAAGCCTTCCCTGTCCCAATGAATCCACAAAGCCTGGACAAACATATCAAATGACAATCGATTGTTGTCATTAATTTGATTACATTGTTTCTATCATATCCTGTTCCTGTTCCATTCCGATCCATTAATCCGCACCGAGGCTGTGTACAGAGTCCCATCTTTCGTACCTAACTGTTCATCTCACTTATCACTCACTCTCTCTCTCTCTTCTCTCTCTCTCTCTCTCTCTCTCTCTCCTCTCTCTCTCTCTCTCTCTCTCTCTCTCTCTCTCTCTGACGTGCATGTAAACGGTTTAGTATTGTTGATTTTGGAATAGTTAGTAGCCGAACGGCACTGCTGTGTTGGTAATAGAATTTTGAGCCAATCATACCGATTGAATCGATTCTTCACATTATACTACAAATAATTCTGTTTCTGAATCAAAGTGATATCTCCTTTCCATCTTTGAATGACATTGACAAGGTTTGGTCTCAAATCTTAATGTTGATCTTCGTCTTGAATTTCAAGGAAATAATAATCACCCTTGATTTAAATCTTTCTCTATAGTGTATGATTTATTGAAGATCATGAAAACCAATTTTTGATTTATTGAAGATAATGAAAAACCAATGAATGCATTATTATATACATATGCAACACAGAACTCACATTTTGAAATTATAGAGTATTTCGATTTAGATTACAGACTCCAATACTGAAGCAATTTTTGAAAATGACAATATTGGAGCAGTGTTGAAAATGGAAATAAATATCCTAAAGCGCTTCACACGTGAGTACAAAGTTAATAACTACTATTCAGAAGGAAGACTCTTGTGTCGTCAATTGTAGTTCCAAAACGATTTCAATATTTAGTTTTAGGACGAGTTGACGAGCGGTAGGTGACTTAGCACCCATCAAAGTGCAGTTTTTTCCTTGTAAAGATCAGTTGCAGAAGCTGCAAGTGAATAATAATTGTGACAACAAAATCTTGACATTCATCTCTGCTTTATAGTGAGAATGAAATTCATATTACAATCATAATACTAGATAGATCCACATACTGTACTTAAAATCCTCCCGACATACGAATATTAGTCATTCCATCATAAATTTGGGAAAGAATCCAACACGTATAGGTTTGTCATATTCATTGGAATAATAATGAGTGGAATACACATGAAAAGCAAGCAAATTTTCTAGCCTAGTGCTTAAGGTTCCGAGTTGAGGCCTCCACATTTCAAATTGGCCGTTAGTAATAGACGATTCCGCAGCAGACCGCACTTGAGAAGTGAATCGCGCGAAAGCTTTATGGCCCAGGAATGTCCCCATAAAACGTTCTCAACGACATGCACATGATTGTGGGTGCGTGCGTTCGTTCCAACCTCCCCAATCTACATTTGTAGATGTGATACTTACAGGGTGACAAATAATGCCAACTTCTGCTAAATAGACTTTCTAAGTTTTATCAAGGCCTTTTAGCACAACAGCTGATGCGAATTTCTTCACAGACGGGAAGACGTGAAAGTCCCAGCAAAGACTGAATGACAAGTAGAGTGCAATTAGTAAAGAGGTTCAATAGCACATAACATAGCGAAACACGGCGCTAGACTGCTTTGTTAAATATAATGATTATTCACGGACTCACAAAGTTGTCTAAGTTGAAGCCTTGAATTTTTAAAACTTCACATCTGAATTATAGTTTATTCAGATATCATAGTTCTCTTAAATAGTTCGTAGAGTTGTATTGATTCAGAAAACTCTATTCTCCACATCTACTCCATCAAAAATCGAAACTAAGGTTTTAAATTCACTTCCAGTATGAAATACTATGTATTTGAAGACATCAAGTTAATAACTTCATAGCAGCTACAAAACCTGGAGATCAAATTTATATCAATAACCAATCAAATACACAATTAGTGCAATAGTGAATAGCTCCATAGTAATTTCAGGAGAGTCAATATTCAATCAAGATGCTGCGGTACATCAACGATACAGGTTGAACCCTCATTAACAGCAGCTAGTCAATAATTTTAAGTACATGCTTCCAGGTGATATTCTCATGCTAAATACTTGCTGCATGTCTTAGTGGCCTTTTTTTTCTTGGAAGTACAGTACTTTGTCAAGTAGGGGAATTTCCCGACTGAGTTTTATTTGGACAATCATATTACAGCATGTACAATAACAGTCATTATAGAAGCATTGAAATCACAGTAGACAAGCTACGATTCACTTTTAATGAAGCGTTATATAGCTAGAAGACACTGATAAGCTTAAAACGGGTCCTTTGCTCTACACCTTGCTGTGCGAGCAATTTATTGTTCAGCATCCATAGATGCAGGAAACGGATTGATTCAACACTAATTGGAATTCTGTCACTCAAACTCCAACACTCCTCATTTGAATAGTGCACGTTAAAACGTTCTCTTCAAGGAAATTTGTCAAACTGAATCTTTGTAGTTCTCCTGTCAAGGTAAGCTCAGTAGTTATTCAGAGGGGATCGCTACAAGGGTCTAGCCAGCTGAAAGCGGTCCAATTTGTCTTTCCTATTCTGTAATGAATCGAAATCCGATAATATCTCACATGAGTTTGTTTAAGCATTAGAGTACAATAAATAACAAATTTCATCATTCTTAATCAACCAGAAATGGGGATATGTAATATACTTATCGCTTGTTCTGTGACAAGAACTCGATTACTTCGACATTAATAATGATATCTGTTTATTGAATCATCTTTTCTGATGAAGGACTTTGTTTATCTCGTCCTACAAAAGGAACACATATTAGGCATACATTCAGTAACATTCATCTGTCAATCATTAATACGTATCAATGTGTGTTTCAGAATGCAAAATAGACTTTGATTAACAAAAACTGCAGAACATTTCACAAGATTAAAATCACTGCCGTAGCGTGAAGTTCCAATAAGCCGTTCTCTAGAGGTTCACAACAAATAATGTTTTTTTTTGAATTCCGCAGAAGCTAACCAAAATACATTTCCAATCTACAAAAGAACTGGAACCGACTTGAATTGGTGAGAAAACTTCGCCGTTCTATGAGATCCAAGATATTTTGAGGCGGTTCGGTTCTAAAATTTTACTGGGCTAATTTAAAAGTTGGGAACCATGTGCTGGAAGTAAGATTAGTTTGGAGCTCATTCCTCAAGATCAGCTATACTTTTATTTTTGATACCTTTCGAGCCGAACTCGTAAGAGCTGGTTTAACTGTTAAAATTGAAATGAAGATGGAGTTTTTCTTTCCGTTCAATGGACTCACCTTGCTGTTTGCTGGAATCCAAACAGCACTTTTCTCTCGGCATTGTGATCTTTGTTAGGGTCAAGTACTTACCAACGACTCAACCAACTCAATACTGGGTTCGGTTACAGCTTCCAGGCCAATCTCTTTGTACTTTTACATCATTCTTTACATCCCTCCAATCGTTATATCCTTCATTTTTTTATAATTATTGTAACTAGTGATTTATTGTAACTACTGATTTATAATTCCGACTTTAATATAAACTAAGTAATATATAAATTAGGTAACAATATTCCAATATGAAGCTGGCCACTAAAGAGCTTGAAATTCCACTCATATTTTGAAAATTGTAACTCAGTACTCATTAATGATAGAGAATCCTGAATATCTCATTTTATTGAGAATTTCATAATCTAAAAAAGGCGAGAGCGAATACTTCTGTCCAAATACAGGATTTGGCAGAAATAGCACTGAAAACTGGAGAATGAACCGAAATACAATGTTTCTGGGCCCCACTGTATCTTGGACAAGAAAATTTTGCATGAAAAAATTGGTTCTGGACTTCTCATAATGTATCCAAATAGTATATCAGAAGATCAAAACTACAATATAAATTGCAAGCACACCCCCTTTTTTCATGACCATATTGACTAGATTATTGTGCAATTGTAAATGGATGAAAGTTATGAAGAGAGAATGTTAGTTGTTGAACAATAGTGGATTGATAGTAATCAAGAAATTTCAATTTACAAGTTCAATTAATGTATTAAAATTATGTATCTTAATTCACGACAGGTGGCGTGGTCAATTTGACTCATACTTTTCGTTTCAATCATAAAAATAGTTGTAAGATTGATCTTTAGTTGTAGATAAACATTAGTTCATCTCATTATAGTTAATCTCGATCGATGGACTGATTGATTGAGAAAAAATTGCATCCACTCCTTTGAATCTGTTAAACTTGGGTTATTGTATAAAATGTCCTCATTTAACGAATCACTTCATACTATTTATGAAAAAATTGTTATCGACGATCTGCATGATCCAAAAATGTGTCCAATTTAGTTTTTTATTCAACTCCCTACAACTGCCTGACTTGTCTCTATTTTTTTTATTGATTCACTCGTAGTCATGAATATGCTTCTAGAAGCATTTAAAGTCAGCAGATGTTCATTGAGCCATGATTGTGCTACTCTGAGACCATTTTCTGCGCTAAGGCGCACGTCCTCCCAGGAATTACCAGTGAAAGTGTCTATGTCTATTCAAATAACTTACCAGTATCTTTTTTATAATTTCCTCCATTACTTTAGCTGAATTATTTATTTAACTTATTGAGCGATAATTTGAGGGGTTTGATTTATCACCTGATTTATGAAGAGCTTTAACAACTTTAGCAACTTGAAATAGTTAAGGAAAATAACCTACCAAATAGTCCAGTCAAATGGTCGTTTATCAGGAAACAGCCCTGAAAGAATTTTTCTCGACGGTTTTATATGTTTTTTATATACGGTTTTATGTTATATTTTTGGGCGCTGAATCCGAATCTGAAATTGGCTGACACGCCAGACGGCGGCTTCACCTCCAAAACCCCCAAAAACCTCCAAAATTTCGAAACTTTTTTATTTTTCATTCAATCTCGAAAACCTTGAGTTTTTCGAGTAGAATCATTCTCCTCAAAATTTAAGGATATGATTCAATCTGGCGTTTCAGCAAATTTCAGAATCGAATTCAGCTTCTTAAAATACATATAGAACCGTCAAGAAAAATTTTTTCGGGGCTGTTTCCTGGAAAACGACCATTTGCCTGGACTATTTGGTAGGTTATTTTCCTTAACTATTCCAAGTTGCTAAAGTTGCTAAAGCTCTTCATAAATCAGGTGATAAATCAAACCCCTCAAATTATCGCTCAATAAGTTAAATAAATAATTTAGCTAAAGTAATGGAGAAAATTATAAAAAAGATACTGGTAAGTTATTTGAATAGACATAGAATTATCAATAGAAATCAATATGGATTTAAGAGTGGCATATCGACAGAGGATGCAATATCCGACTTTTTGGAAAGAATAATTGAAAACTTCAACACTAAAAAGAAAACTTTAACAACTTTCTTAGACTTGGCAAAGGCTTTTGACACTGTATCTCAGTCAAGATTATTAGAGAAGATGGAACACCTTGGAATCAGAGGCTCACCTCTCAAACTATTCAATAGTTATCTAACTGAATGGTATCAACTACTTACGCTGAACACTTTATCAAGTAATAAAAAACTTACTGAATATGGTCTGCCTCAAGGCACTGTTTTATCACCAATACTTTTCCAAATTTATATTAATGATTTTCTTAAAGTTGACATTGGGAACTGCTCAATCGTATCCTTTGCTGATGATACCGCTGTCACTTTCACTGGTAATTCCTGGGAGGACGTGCGCCTTAGCGCAGAAAATGGTCTCAGAGTAGCACAATCATGGCTCAATGAACATCTGCTCACTTTAAATGCTTCTAGAAGCATATTCATGACTTTCTCGCCCAAACACAACCTCATGAAATAGAGGGTATTAAAATACACCAAGTAAACTGCAATTGTCAACAATCAACAAATTACTGCTTCTGTCCTGAAATTTGAAAAAAGGACCAAGTAAAATACCTGGGAATACTGTTGGATCCATATCTGAGATGGAACATTCATATAAACAGCATGATGTGTTTAAAAATAAAATTTCTAATATATAAATTCCATCAAATTAGAGAACTAAATAACTTGAAAATAGCTCGATTGATCTACTTCTCTTATGCACAAGCTGTTCTACAATATGGAATAAGAGCTTGGGGTGGAGCCTTGAACACACATTTTGAAAAAACTTTTCATAATTCAAAAATATATTATTAAAACAATTCTAGGCAAACCCAGACTTTATCCTACAAGCGATCTTTTCAATGAATTCAAAGTACTAACTGTTTGACAGCTGTACATGAAAAACTTGATAAAATATATATTAAAAAGAATAAAAATAAATTTCTTCCTCGTGAAAGAAACTTGAATTTAAATTTACGTCCTACTAGGGAAACATTCCATCAAGACAGGATGGATTTGAATGTATGTAGAAGACAATTCACTTACTTATCACAGAGGATAATAAATCTTGTTCCTACTCATTTTGTTGCCAATACAAACTGGAGCAAAAAACTAAATTGTGAGACTGAGGAATGGATAAGATCAAATAAAACTGAAGGAAAAATCTTCTAGGCACCAATTGTTTCTTGTTTTATGTTTTGTTTTTTTATCATAGAATAATAATTATTGTGTGTTACTAACTTTTATCTTATTTCATCATCTACTAATCTACAAAATTATATTTGTGTGTAAATTCTACTAATCTTTGTTCTTAATTTGATTTAATTTCTTAGTTTATATTGAATAAATATATCACTGCAACTTAGGTCTACGCACAGGTTTTACCTTGTAGGCTACTCCTTAAACATAGATGGACATAAAAAAATATACTGCAGTTTTGGGATCATTTTATATATTTAATAGTATTTTTCTTGTATTATTTTTAGAAGTTATGATATTATATTATTATAATGGTGTATGTTTTTCGACAAATAAATTTTAAAATTTGAAACTATGTGTAGCACCATAGAGAAACAATAGCATAAGAAGAATTTACGCTATTGTTTCTCCATGGTAGCACGGTTTTGGCTTTCTTTTGTGATTTATTTAAATATTTTAGTTATGGAAAGCCATGGTCTTGATGTTGATGCAAGACATCTCCTGATCTCATTCACAAGCGTATTGTACTGAAGTATTTCAACAAAATTCCTGAACCAAAATAATGAATAGAATTTAACATAATTGGAAATTATCTCTTATTTTTAATAAAATTGTACCAGGAGTGATTTTCTTATTTGAGAGCTAATTCCTTCGTTTCTCCTTTTGGTTAATTCAATTATTCACTACTACCGGCACACACTTTTTTAAAAAAACACAAATTTTCCCGTCACTCATCCCAAAATAAATGTCTATAGCTTTGAAGCCTTCAAGGTCCATGATTTCCATAGTTGTGAATGCTTTTAATTGTTCATCCTTCTCTCATCTAAGTTCAACTTCTATCCTGTTTATTTATTAGGTATGGACTGATTGTTTATTATTGTTTCTGTATTTGTATTGTGTGTATAGATGTAATTGAAATTATGATCGAAATCGGAATGTGAAGAAACTTCCAGTCTGATTTTGAAAAGTTCAATGTAACATTTCCAGTTTCATGAAGTTTATTTCCTAACTTCTAGTAGAAGCGAAATGACATTCTCAAAAAGTCAGCCAAGTTTGGAGGGTGGTGAGTAGAAGCCAAACATTTGTTTACTTTACATGAGAACTGGGCCAGTGTGGGGGGGGGGGTTTAGGCAAAAAATTCACTTGAATGAGAGGAATAATATTGAAGGCCATGTTTTTCTGTGCACAAAATTCATCTGGAAAATAGTGGGAAATTAACCGATGGTATTCTTACGCCTCAGCAAGCGGAAATCGGTGGGAGCCATGATATTGTCTTGATGGCAGGAAAAAAGCTGCAAAATGTATTCGGCAGAAAGAGAGAGAAGAGTCGACAGCGTACGAGAGACAAAAAAATTAATGTGGAATGGAATCTCGATCGTGGAGGGCAACTTATATACCAGTTTATATAGATCCTATATAATATATATTATGTGTTTGTGTGTGTGTGTGATTAATCGATTGTGTCTTGGCGCTTGTCGCGAAGCTTGATTGCTTCCATCAAACAAACTGCTATCATCAACTCTTTTCTTTTGGAATGGGAGGAAATTCGCAACCAACACAAGGGGCTGGTGATGCTACAAATAACTGTGAATAGACACATCCTCAATGAAACTGTTGAAATCGGTCATGATTGATAAATAAGTGGAATGGTGACAGTGTGGTGCATTCAATTATATTATGAGCTCAGTTCATTTGTTACCAACAAATGTGAGGTGAATCCATCCACTTTTTCCAGTAGATAAATATTTATTCTGCTGTTCATTGCCTAAAGTAGTGATCAATAACAGACAAACCATTCGTTGAACTCCGTCATTGATGGATAGATTTGATATTCCCAGAGATAACACTCATTTATGCTTATTGGAATTACACTGTTGATTGGAGCTCATCAGGAGCTGTATTCCATTCAATTTTTTGTTATTGAACCTTATCTTAACACTTATACATTGATATAAAACTCATGTGAACACTGTATTTGGAACTCATAGAACTGTACAGAACTCATGTGAACACTAACCATTCCTCAGAAGCAAAACATATTCATAACCTCTTGAAGATATAAAATGATTTTTTTCTATCATTCAAATATCTGTATTGCAACCGGATCAATGAGGGACGAACAAAAAGCCTCATACATACCACAAAGTATCAAATTCTACTTCAATCATCAGTCAAGTTCACTAGAGTTTCATGAACAATCATTTAAATATTTGCATCACTGTAAGTTATATCCAACTTGATGTGTCACTTCCTCCTCGAAATACTGTCAACTTCCTGATATTTATGGTTTCGATAGAACTCCATTAGAATTGTTAGGCTTCTTCTGATTATCTAAATATGGAATCAATAGGAAAAAATGGAGTGGAGATGATTTTATTCACAACGTGTTACCAAATTGATTGATACCAGTCAGCAGGATCTTCTTGGCTCAAAGAATTTCTTCCAGAATATTGACTGTTCTTACTCTCTATTGATAGAAAAGTATACGATTTTCGCATCTCAAAAATGTCGCTTAACTGTTATGTGTTAAAGTGCAAGTATTGATTCAAGTTGACGCTCGAACAAGATGAATGATTCGAGTATCTACACAATAGATTTGAAAGGAAATGATGGAAGAAGCGATTCTTTCTTCCAACCCTTGATTCTCAACCCGTTCCCTTCATTTTTCACTACAGCGCAGAGGGCACTCTTCAAAATATTGAAGAGCTCGCTATTTCCTTCTAAATAGCTGGGATGATCATCGATTCAGTCAGTGATTAGTGAGAATCTTCTGCACTATATATTATATATATCGGTTCTGTATGTGCCGTTGAGGGATTATCGTTCAACTGTAGCCACACAGAACTGTTTATTTGGTGAGGATCTACTGAAACCGCGACAGTGTCATTATATCTTGAATATTCCTTCTGTCTCCTCCAATGTTGAAATAAGAAATGAGAAATTAATATCACCAGAGAAAAATTAGAGGTAAGAAAGAAAATTCCATTTTGTTATGGAGAAAAATCCATTTTGTATTGGAAATAAAAATAAACATTTGTGATATAATGAATTGAACTAATGATAATAAAGGAAGTTCATAATTGAGGCAAAATCAGTCTTTATGATGATGAACAGAGTTGTGGAGATATGATCGATATGAGATGACGTTATTGAAAACGATAAAAGAGAATGAAAGAGCTGAGTGAAAGGTGTGACTGGAGAAAATGATTGAATAAAGGCTTCGTTTAGCCTACAGATAAATCAACCGGAAAACTTGATTATCTTTTAAGTTTTTCTGAGTGGAAATAAAATTATTACATTTAGCTCTTACAGGGGTGTTCACACATTTGTAGACTGCGAATTTGTGAACACTTCCACAAGAACATGTTGTGATATTTGTTCTCTTTTCAGCAGAGCAAAGATTCATTGGAAAGGATAAGCAGGTTTAAGATACATAAGTATTAAGACTCATAAGAAAGGTGAGTTGAGAATTATAATTGCAGTATAATGGGGTGTTATCTGGAGGGTGGACTCGAGAGACCCAACGAGAGGTTCACGTTAAATAAGTCAGTGCAAATGAAAGTGACGTATTGTTGACACTTTCCCGTTCCACCGTCCTCTATAGTGGATAGCTGTGATTTAAGTTATCCCGGTGAATCTAATCCAATATTGATTGTTGTTTCTTGTATCTTGTGGTCATTTGCCATAGCGAAGCTTTCGAAAGACGTCGCTGACGTATCTCCTTATTATAGAATCAATGTTAATCAGATGGTGACTTCATAACGGACATCTCACTACATTTTTGGATGTACAAAAGCAGCGTCGAAAAGATAGGCTTATTATTAATTTGCATACGAAGACAAGGAGAATCTTCGCCCTACTAGTCTGAGCCAACTCATCTGAAAGATATGATAATCTAATATCAATTCAAAAAAATATGGAGGGGATGGCGTAATTGAGAAGAGGAAAGGTTACAGGGAGTCAGTAGAAAGTGACGTAAATGTTGGGAGCATCATAGAACCGATACAAAGAATCTTTCTTGAATTAAATCAATTTATTTCTCCACAAATGTGAAATAACATAAATTGAATTCCTAATATAATTATTAATTAATACAGATGGCTTATGCTCCAAACTGTACCTATTTTAATTCACACAAAATTTCCAATTCAAGTCATGTGTCACATTCAGTAGGATCCTCCCGTCAGAATAGAGAAAGAATTGAATTTACGAAGTAATTACCATGATCATTCAGAATAGACAATTAAAAGTGGAACATCGATATTTCAAGATTCTGTATCGGAAAAGATTGTTCTCAAACCTGAGTGAGTCTTATTTGTCATTTGAGAATCATTCACCAGCTCGCAAATTAAATCAAGAGTGGAGTGGAAAAGCAGATTGAATCATTGAATTAACGGTCGTACGATCTCAATACACGGATGACTTTAGAAGAGGGACGAAGAAGCAGTAGTCTGTAATATATCAGCTTGTTTCTAGGACTGATCTCTGGCTGCGCTAATCACTCTTTGTAATCATGACTGAGATCCGGAAGGTGGAGATGAATGATATAATAGTACGTGAGAAGGCAACCGGATCCAGTGGAAAACGAGGGTCTAACACGTTATTGTGCCTCGGGTACAGATCTCAGCCCCCTCAGCCTTCAATGCTTCACCCTCGTCTTCAAACAAATTAATTAAGATGGAGAACGGAGGGGAGCGTTCATAGAGAGTGGCTCACATGTCACAGCCTCACAGCCCCACAGCCCCACAGCCCAACATCACTAGTGTCGAGTCAGATGTACCCAGAATACGTACCGAGGCACCAAATAGGCAACCGTGTTGATAGATTTCCACCTCACTCTGCTTCACATTAATTTGCAGCCACCGTTGATAAACATGCTTGTGAGAGATTCGTACCCTGTCAGCTGCTCATTGTTATTATGGTCCCGTGTATGATGATTTTACAACGAACTGTTATTATTATTATTATTATTATTATCAATTTTACTATTCTACTGGGTCCTGATTAATTTTGGGAATTATTCATTCTTATTACAGAACAACGGATGATGGTGTGATGGTGCTGAGAAAATTATCATTTCCATAAGGTTCATAATTCTACAACACCCAGTTCACATTACTTTCTCGCCTTATACAATAGTAATTGAAATATTAGATGTAACTCTGTCGGGATATAGATGCGATGCCTGAGACAAATATAATAATATGAAAGTTCAATTCCACTCAGATAACTGAATAACTGATTGAGAAGTTTCTAACATCTTTTAAAATGCTAATAAGAAAGAAAAGATGTCACTGCCTTGGGATTATGAGGATGGATGAACGTTCGTTCGGTCGTAAAGTATGCAGGGCTGTTCAGATCCCTTGTAAGTGGAATTTCCATAAACTTTTTGTAACATTTTTGGTAGGAATTGATCGACAATTGTCAGGTTTTAGATGTTGGAAAAGAGAACAAGGAGGTAGTTGAAGGTAGCTCATTACCTCCAAATGATATCTCTATACTACATAAATTATTGTACTAATGAATTAGTGTCCTAGAATATTGTATTTTCACATAGGTCTTGTGCGAGAAATAAATTAAGTAAATTTAAACATAATATCGTTGTATGGTTTTCTCCATGAACATTTAGTTCGACGTTGACTTGCCTCGAATTTGGGGTGTTGAGTGATCTGATACTAAGTTTTCATCTCTTCTACGTGTTGAAATTTTTGGATTCGGTTCACTTGCATACATTTCATCGATTATCAAGCGATGAGTATCTCCAGTGTCGATTAGTGTTTGAGTGTTACTTACTCTGTGAATAGTAATTGGTGTGTAGTGGCCGCTACTAGGAAGAGTACTCATCTCTATTCTCTATAACTGAAATTGCAGTGAAATAACATTCTAGTCTAACCTCTTCCAGTTTCAGATAAAAAGTTGTCAATTCACTCACCTTGTTACTGTTTTCTCATCGAGAATAGGTGGGCTACCTTGTGAAGATTTCGCTTTTCTTTCTGACGAATATTTCTTCAAGTATGGCGATACTGAACGAAATCTAGTATAATCCACAATTAATTTGTTATTTTTAGCTAATGAAAAGTGGCAAGTTGACTAGGTTATCCAATTTCGTTTCATCAGATTAATGATCTCTTCTCAGGTGTGAATCTAGCATTATCTTCCAAAGTCCCCATTCCGTTGGTGCAGGCCAATTTGCTAGATCCACGCTTAGATGATCGGTTTCAATAATTTTATTCATGAATTCTGAGTTCAGTGACTCCATGATGAAGTCTGAATAAGTTGAATCTGAGGTGGATCCTTCGATTTTGTTATTTTCGAGTCGCAATTTATATTTTCCAGTCAATTGAATTGTTACAAATACAAACAGTTAAATGAAATACAAGTAACTTTGTCAATAACAAAAATAATTGAGGCGGTAGCTACAAGAAGGGCACATACAGCTATATGCCCTTATCACGGAGAACGTTTTTAACGATCCGCCATTGCTTTCTTCATATATCCTGAAAGTTTCATAATGATATCTTGTGTCGTCATGTTGGTATGTATGTTTTGTAAATGAATGTCAGCTGATTTCTGTAAAATTTTTGGCTTTCAACTGCCAGTTTGCTAACTACCTTATAAGACTATTATTTAGTGAATACGTTTTGAAGAGAGAACTGCAACTACTGAAGAAATACCTCAAGAAAATGTGGAAGAAATGAGTGATGAAGACAACTATCAAGACTGTGACAGCGAATGAATGAATGAAGACTATTGACACCAAAGATGGGATGAAAAATTTGGAAGAAATGTTTTTATTTTTGAAATTGGAAAATTAGCTTTTAGACAACAGATCTAATTCAATAAAGTTTATATTCTAACTTAAATAATGATTTAATAATTCATTCAATTCACACTTTCTTTGACTGAATAGCCATTAGGTGTAAGAAGGGCACATAACATCTCTTTTTTTATTATATTACTTAATCCCTTATAACTTAATTACATTTTTCATACTCAAATTCTGTACAGAAGTGATTAATCTTATTGGTTTTAGGAGTTAATTACCTTATCTCAATCCCTTCTACATTTAAATTAGTTATTAAAACTTTAAACTCTGTTCCTGAAAAACTTAGATCTCATCTATATGCCCTTCTTGTAGCTAACGCCTCTAATAACTGAATTGAAAAAATATAGGCAATTGAACAGCTGTTCAAAGTATTATCACAAGTGAATATGTCATATCACAATCATAATGCAGCTTTATTTTTAAATGACCTTCCAGCTATGTTTTAAACGGATCATTCTCTTGCAACTAACTAGTATATTTGGCGTGCAACTCTTTTTTTCCTGCTCACTTTTCCTTTGAAGCGGTCTTCAGCTCCTTTGATCCAATGTTACTTCCGGTAACGTAGGAAGGAATGGACTAGTCCCAACAGGCGAGCAGTTTTAATTTGGTGGTGATCTTACCAGGTTAATAAAAGGCGACGAACATTCCCTGCTCAAAGTGGCCGGCTTTTTCATTACCAAAAGAGAATTCTCAACAGTTGATGTTGATACATTGATGGTTAACTTTCAGTGCCAGTTTGCTGGTTTCAGATGAATTATTCTGTATAAAAATGTAGGGAATTTTTACACAAATCTGTTATGATTAGCATTATGTCAAAGTGACATACAATACTTGCAACACTTACCCGGATAGAATAACAGTAGATGCAAAACAGTTTTAATAACTCCTAAAACGTAGAATACAATGTATAAATGATAAAAATTTCATTCATCCAAATAATCAACTGTTTGAAAATTCCTATCTCCCTAAAAAGTCAAAATGAACATTATTCCAAAACTTACATTAGAGATCTCCACTCTCAAGAAGTGGAAAATAGAATGTATAAATGATTAAAATTTCATTCATCCAAATAATCAACTGTTTGAAAATTCCAATCTCCCTAAAAAGTCAAAATGAACATTATTCCAAAACTTACATTAGAGATCACTCACAAGAAGTGGGTAATAGTTGGCTATTGACTGGATTCTCAATGAACTCTTGCAATAACAGTGACATTCACTGTGAACTTCGTACCTACTGGATGGAACAAAAATTGAATGCACTTTGGGCAAAGTGAAGGGTTAAAGCTCTGTATGTGTAGACTTTATTTGTATTACGAAAAATTACGTTAATTGAGTTGAAAATGGAATAAGGTGAGAATGGTTTCGGGGGCATCCTTATATGACTTCATACAATAAGATGGAACTGCTTGTACTTATCAAAAGACCAAATAACAAAAAATACGCAGCAAATTTAAATAAAGCAAATGGTGCTTTAGGCTGTGGGTTCAGGAGCGTTGTGCTCTCTCACTCACCCATTCAAGATGGTATATGGTAATTTCTACTTCCTGAGATTTATTAATTATAAAATTTGAAATTGAGTAATAGATAACACCTATCCAGTAGCGGCCTACTTCTTTTAGTATTAGGGTTAACAGACGGTTGAGAGCTTCATAATCCTCTCCTGGAAGTTCGGAACCCATTTAAAACTCTTTTACTAATTATAAACCTCACTCTAGCACAGGGCTTATGTTGGCAACATTCTCAGTATAAAATTGTTCACTATATAATATATCTGTAGCTAGGTACATTTTTAATAATTATAATCATCACAATATTATCAAAACCATTTTTCTTATATCTTTATATCATCATTAGGAGTAAAACAGTACAATAGATCGTAATGATATGCAGGTACATAATTGTGCACGATAATAATTATTGCATTAATTGAGAAACAAATTGGACAACATCACGACATCGTAGCCTACCCACTAGACATGTCACATCAAATTCATACCAATTTGAGTATACGACAACGTCAATAAGCAGGAATGGTATGGTTTGGCAGGATGGAAGAATTTGCTGGCATCTCAGTCTTTCAAATAGACGAAGATGAACAGTTGTGTGTGAAGCAAACTCATTAGGGATTAGGCAGACTTTGATGGGTACTATGGACTCTAGCAACAAGGGAAGATATCTGTTCAGTTTAGATTAGATAGACGATTCCTAACACTTTGAATCCAGAGCATCTATTATGTGGTAGAACAGATCTATTCAAATACAATCAGATCGATTCAGGACTAGTGTACAAAGTCAGGACTAGTGAGCAGTTCTCCAACTATAGTGGGAATATTTGTTGATCAGTTCAATTTTCTTCCCTTTTTTAAACTTCAGTTATCTATAATATAATGAAGGAAAGAGCTGCCCTGTACGGGATAGAAAGTTCACGAATGACGCATTGTCACATCTGAACTACTGGACTGATTAACTTGTTAACTTGAAAATTTGAAATTTCGCATATAGATTTCTAATTTAACGAGAATTGGATATAAGCCTATTCTCAATTCTTCAAGATTTCGGTATGTCAAGTTTTCAGTTTGTCAAGTTCTTAATCAGACTTTTGCGGAGCCAAGATAGTAGAAAATAATTTAATTCTCTTCTTAATCTATTATGGTTTGATAATCTCAAATCAACTATTAGAATTTTGAAACAAATAATTATGAACTGGGGACTATCCTGTAATAGGCAGTGGTTTAGGGTTTGATAATGATGATTTTTTTTGAACTGGTAATGTAACAATGTGAATCTCTCATTCCTGAATCATGATCGATAATAGGTGATTGAGAGAAGTGTTAAACATTTGAATAACTAAATATTTTTCTTCATCTGTTACAATGGTGCATTATAATATAGTATTCGATACAACATTTGTTTCTTTGAATTGTTGACAATGAAGTATTGTTTTGGGAAAAGAACATATTATGTATTTATATACATACATGTATAATAATAGAAATTAAATATTTGCACTCACATATTAGCAAGTGTACTAATTTCCAATATCGTTTCTATTCAGGGATTCTACTGGAATAATGAAACTAACGGAAAATGTTATTTATAGCGAAGCATTAATGAATAATTCCAAGAGCTGCATGTCACTGATGTTTTGATTCATTGGACAGTGAATAACAAAGGAGATATAATCCAACCTCTCTCAATATTACAAGTTCTGAATAAATTATTGCAACATAACGATTCTCTTTGTCAGCTCTTAGTCTCCGAAATTAATTCGATGAATTAGAATACAGAATAGGATTCTAACTTTTTGTATTCAGCAAGTAGTTGACTGGAATCACTGGATGAATCAAGCCGTTGAATGCATTTTTGTTAAAAATGTTCATTGTATTTAGAAACTTTCGATTATTTGAAAGGAAGTCGATGCGATCTCAAAAAGTTGTGAATTTCTTCGACGAACTTTGAACAAGAAAACACTGAAAACTTTCAAATTTCTTGGCTGTCCAACTATTCCCAAACAAATCTCGAATAGATTTCTGTTCCATTCAGAAATGTGGATGGAAATCGAGACTGGAGAAATCTCATCGCGTATTATTCATGTTTTTAATGCTGAGAATTTGACCTACGCACTAGCATACAAATTTCAAAAGTTATTTTGAGAAGTAGTAAATAATATCCAGTGATCAGGAAAACTATAGCCTTGATTTTCCCTCCTCGTTCAAATAACAAAGGACCGTCACACAATAAGGCAAGATTGTGTGCGAGTTTGAGCCCCAAGCTTATGAGATTACGAGTGGGATGCTCGAGACTTGAAAGCCAAGGTGCATGCATACCTTGTCAGCAAAGCAGTTGGTGGCATGTTTACTTACGTCCAATATACAAACAGCATGTCCCCAGTTGGCAGGTGAAAATCCCTGAGTGTCGGAGAACACCTGACACAATTGATAACTCTTACTATTCCGAATTATAAGGATCAATCACTTTCTATTATGCTTTCCTGGTGTAATTAACGGAAGCATAAAGTAACACAAAACGACTACCGGTACATCGAGATGTAGCAAGCCAACATTCAAATACGCGAGTGTCACATAATAAAGTCAATTACAGTAGTATAGGAAGTGTGACTTTTAAAGAAAGATGCCTGTAAACCACAAAACATTTTTTTCATTTCTGAAACTTACAAGTTTTCAAATATGGTCATGCTAATACTAAAATACTACGGTATCGAATAGAATAAACTGTTTTAGATTTCTGTAAGCTAACAGATTTGTTCACCAACTTGAACCCGTGCGTAGCAGTAAGTTGGTATTGTACGAGAAATATATTACAAAATTAATTTAATCACCACAATGAATTTCATCCCCCAATATTATTTCATGATTAATCTTAAGTCATACCGGTAGGGTTTGTTTAGCATTCACCGTGATATAATCATTCATAATTTCAGCAGTAACCCACAATTTTTAATCTACTTCTAGTGAGCATAACTGTTTCTAATCTATCTGTCTCAAATCTAGTGAGCATTAGTGTTTAATTTTACACTTCCAAGAGAACTCTTCCAGGTAAATTTTCCACTCTTCCAGGATTTGCCATCCCTCTATTCTTATTCCGATAATTTCATCATGTTGATTCAATTTCATCTCCGATTTAATTTTGTTTGGTAGCATGTAGTAGTTATTTATATTCATACATTCGTGTAATAATGCTTCTCCATACAGAGTCAAGTGCACTAAAAAAAAATCCTATTCCTCAACTTACAGGACAAGTAAAATATTGTACCTTGATTATTGTACGATATAGAAAATAGTTTATACCTAGTGGTTCAATTATTTCCCGAGGAATGATTCGAGTATCATTCGGATTGGGAAGGAAAACAAAATTGATCAATTACAACTTACTAGATTGATTTTTTGAATATTATCCTGTTGAATAAAAAACTAATTGGATCCTAAATTAAATTAATGTGAATAAAATATGTCTAGTCCTGCTAGAGGCTGAAGAAATTAATCAAGAGCTCAACAGTATTTAAAATATAATGTTCTTGAAGCAATGAAGATTAGAAGCTTTATACCATTAGTCTGCAATATATAGTAGTATATGCTTGATATTATATATTATGTATAGTATATATTTATATATTATATAAACTACTTCAAATACTAGTATATATATATATACTTTATACATTATCAAAGTCTCATTAAGAGAATCAATTTATCGTGTAGTTATAATACATTATTTGTAGAAGTATTAATCGGTAATAGTCATGGTCAGTTGATACACGAATTGATATGATTCTTGCTTTAAAGTGAAAAAATAGTCCTGGATTATGAGAATCGCGTAAGGCCGGTTGTTAGTTGTGAGAGATCAATGATCAGTTCAGACGTTAGGGAGCTTCCAAATAAGGTTGACTCTGGAACAAAATTTGCACTCTCATATGCTAATAATGTAATGGCGCGTAAGTAGGTTTCATTAGAATAGGAAATTTGTGATCGAGTCTCTATGATTGAAGACTAATAAAGTAAATGTATGAAACAACATCGTAATTATTCGTTTTTGCGGATGAATGTCCTTTTATAGCATTCAGTTGTTCGCAGCATGTATCTAATACAGTTACTCCATTTTAGGATTATTGTGAATCAGGTATAATAGATTCCTGTTCATAGTATTTGTAGCTTTTTAAACATAATCCCCTTGACTTATTATTTGAAATTTTAATAAATTAGGGGTTTGATTGGCTCCATGGTCGCTCTAGTAACGGTGGAATAGGATGAGAGACGTGCGCTAACTACAATTGTTGGACGAGTGACCACTTGAGCCAGCTCCACTAAATATCATATTGGAGTGTCATCAACTCGATGGTCAGTATTCCCAAACATATAATTTAGGCCTTAGAAATTAGATCATGAAAGTTTCATTTCTCACTATCATCCTAACCAAGCCAAAGCTTAATTATAATTTTTTTCTTATTATTTTGTTCAACAATAATAAAAACGACAAGTTGGTACAGTCATCACATTGCAACACAAACAGAAACTGAAACAAACAATATCTGAAGTAATTTTTATTGAAGAGAGAAGTTAGGAATGAAATCATACTAACGCTAATTTCTCCAAATATATTACTAGACAATTTTGTTATAACAGAAACTCTATACAGTGCAATAATATTACAAATTGTTCCATGAACACGAGAAACGAATGATTCTTGCTGAAAGGTGCTCCTAGTTTTAAATAATGATGTTATCTGTGTCATGAAACACAAAATTTCAAATCAAACATCACAATACCAAATTATTAGAGATATATTATTGATATCGATGTATATAGTTTGTTTGTTTCCATTTCATGTATTTAAATTGTAATGTATTATCCATTTGTTCACATCATTGTGAAATTCTATCTCATTGTAACAAATTTGCATCTATTTATTAATATGAAGGATAAGTTCGTGAATATTTATAGAAATTACATATACTCTAGAAAAGTTGAAACATTGAACGGAGAAACTAATTTTATTGTTTTGATAATATTTATGATCGGGGTATCACTTTTTCTATTTTCTAATATCATCGTGTGTTTAGTGGAAGAGGAAGCTCTTATTGTATCAACTTGTTATACCCACATTTAATACGCCCACAATATTTGTAATATTCTAAAATCAATGATAAAATAAAGGCATCTATCTATTCATCCATCTATTATAGTTATCATCAATTCATTCACAATTCAATATAAAATAATAATCCTGCATAGAATATTGTATTATATAACAATATATTACATTTATATCATAATATATTATTAGACATTGGGCCTATAACTTGATATGTATCAAATCATGAGCTAGTTATTTGTTTTTAGTCTACAGCTATTAATAGAAATTCTGAAAAAACCTTACAAGTTCAGTTGGGTGCTCATTTTTCATTCCTGCCAATGGGATGTTCAATCGTGGTGTGGAAAATAGATGCTGGATGCTAGAGACGAAAAAAAACAGTGGAAGCTAATTTTTGAAATGGAAATAGCCTTTTCCATTGAGTTTGTGCTTGATGGGAGCATAAATTATTCTGAGACTCACATGCAGAAGTGAAGTGTACAAGCCAGTGAAGCTGGAATCATGTGTAGCTATCACCTAAACTTGACATCAACTAGCTTATCGTGACTCGTAACACACTTGCATGTCACTCCATGACAAAGCTCAGAGAATCACCTTGCTACTAAACATCCACTCTGTCGTGAGATCGTACATACTTACAACATTACCCATAAAACTGGAATTATGATTGAGTGACATAACATAATATTGATGCTCACAAAAATTAATTAATGCATGATCCACATGTTCTTGTTTGTCAGAGTTTTTGCTTTTATAATTCGAATCTACAATATCTTTCAATTTTGAATTATTGAATAAGTAATAGCCTGATTCATCAGTCATTAACAATGGGAAGTAAAGAGAATTCCTTTCAAATTTGTGTTGAGTGTTATTGGCTTCAACATGGTGTCATTTGTTGCTCTATCAACTGGAGTGGATTTCCATTACAGTGTATTACTGAATTATTTATGATATTGTCAACAGAAAATTTTAAATTTAAATTATTACAAATCTGACTGCAATATCATTTTGACTTTTTTGGGCAATAAAATGTGGATTATAGTGCAATATCTATTTATATAAAAGCGAAATGGCACTGATTCATCCACACACACACTCATTCACTCACTCACTCACTCATTCATAATCAACAAAACTAAAAATAAATGATACCAAATACGGTCAAATTTGGCATGTATGTTTAGTTGACCTTCTAGAGGCGTACTAAGAGCGGATTTGAGAAATTTACAACAATACGCCTAAAATTTGCGTTTTTCTGTGTTTTCTCAGCCTTTTCAAGACCTATTTGGAGAAAAATGTTCAAATTTAGTATATTAGTTCAGCTAACGTCTAGAAATACTTTTTTGAAGAACTCCAGAACTATGTCAAAGATAAGCCCAAGATAGGAGGGTTTACCACGTTTTCCTAGCTTCTTTTCTGTGTTTTCCAACCGACTAGTAAAAATTCTTTTGGGACTGGCTCCTGAAAAACGACCATTCGACTAGGCTACATATTTTCCACTGCTCTCAATAAAACATCTGACAGGATATCAAAAGCATTTTTAGCAAATTCTCTAGGCAGGGAATCTATTGGAAGAGTATTCTACAAATAATTTATTTGATTCGCATTTCAAGTACAAAATGATAACTATGATAACTTCATCCTCATTCTTTATAGGACTCTGGTATAATAATTCTACACTTTGTTTTTCATGATCTACTCAAAAATCTTTAGTCGAACAGTTCATCACAAATTTGTTGATAGATTCTGTGGTGTTGAGGTAGAACTGATTTTCTTTGCTGTAGAATCCAGCTGATCGATGTAACGGAGCAGAATGTTGTGGAGTGGTATACCAATGATCACGTGCTTTTGCGTATGTTAATTTAGACTGGTTTTCATGAACTCCTAGAAACTTTGATTTATTTTGTCAAGTATTTGTTATAATGACACAACTTATTTACAAAATTTTATTACTAATTATTCAATTGCACTCAAGACTATTTTATTACTTGATTTACTTTATCACAAATGTTCATTTCATGTAATTTATTGATCATTGTAAACATAACCTAGACGTGAGTCATAATTCTATTTTCATCTGGAAGTGTTATGAACAATTTCAGCTGTTTATGAAGTTGAACATAACTCTGAGAACTAAGTCTATTTCAAATTCTATCATGATTCATTTGCAAAAAATATTTTCCAAAAGATTCAATTAACACATACCTCATTTCAGAGGTTATGTAGCAGAGGAATCGCCTAAATTAATTAACAAGAATTTCTGAGTCAAATTCTCCATTATTTCTGATGATTTTTTAATTCTATAGTGTAGGCTAGACACTTCAAGTGGACACTTCAAAAGTTCCAAATTATTATGTTACCACAGTAGTATTAGCTTTTTCCAGTTCATCATAGTCTTATCAAAACATTATTTTTTATAATTTTATTATTCGATTTTTCTATGTAATCCGATACTTCTACAACATTATTATTTTATTTCATTGACAATCACAAATGATAATCACAATATGATTGGGAGAAGACAACAGGCATATAGCCCAAAACTGTCTTCTCCCAAATTTTACAAAAAAATTTTTCAAAAAAGAATGAGGTTAGATTTCACTTTCCACTTCAAAAAGTTCAATTTCCACTTAAAAACTAATGACTAAACTGAAATTTTAAAATTTTGATATTCAATAAATAATTGAAAACAAAAATATTCCACTCAAATCACTACAAATTGGAAATTTTGGAGTAAAATTTCTCTTCATTATGATTCCAATATTGAATTATTTGCATTATTCCAATAAAATATGAAATTATAATAGCAATGGTAAATTATATCACTCAGACCTATGCACACTAGCCACTGGTCAAATTTCTAAACGTTCTTTGGTATAATTATTTACCACCCATTTTCTCAAAAGGAGGTGATAATATATCATTTTTCATTATTAATTCTCAATTATATGGTCAGAAACAGTGTATAAATGAATTTTTAGATCAACACTACAATTGAGGGTTTATGCCCTATAAAGGGTTAAACATATAAAAAAGATTCTTCATGAGGAAACTGCATTTAGTATGGAAGTTGATAAACTTTAGTTTTCCAACATGGAAGTATACCTATAAAAGGAGTTTATCATTTAAATAGTTTCGATTGGGATGACAAGTTATATTCATGAAAGCAACTCATCAAAATGTGACCTCGATAAAATGGTTCACTTTCCATTTGTTGGAATATTGAGAATGTGTGAATTGTTGAGGCATGCACAGAGCGATTGCTTTTTGAGCGTGTAAACAATGCACTGGTAGGCAGCCAACAGGATGGCCTCTGCATGATTAATATCTATATGGCAGAGAGCTACTAGATGAGAGAGAAGAGTTTCAAATATTTACCCTGTGATAAATATGCCGCTTCTTCGGCGAAGGTACTCCAGATATTCGCAAAGTTTTACGCGTTTAGAGTCCTTGAAGCATTTTCAAAATGTTGGCTTCAGTAAGGCTTGTAGTATTTTACAACCTTCGTATTAAACCTTGAAGAGTGTTTCCCAATCTACGAGCTTCTGACCTCTCAAGTTTTATCCTCAGCGAACTAGGCATTAATGTATTGAAATGGTCTTGTCATATATGCCCCACAACGTGAATGTGCTATAAATTTCTATCATGCTTGTGACAGCATCATTGCTAATGCTACTGCTAACTGCAACAAACGGTTTTACAATATAACTCAACTTTATCATTGGACTCGAACTAATTCCCGAACATTGAACTTTCGAATCGGTGGGTCTCGGAAACACAAATTTCCCGTGTTCGCTCGCTAAAAAATTACAGTAACTCCCGAACTGGTGCGTCGGATATTTAGGGTTTTCGATCTCTTTTCTCTCTCTATCAACTCCTTCCTTATCGTATTCCTCACACTTTCTCTATTCATCTTCCACATTCCATGCTTCCATCCTTCTCCCTCTCATCGAAGCTCAATTCGAATCGCCAGACCATGGCTGGTTTGGATTGGATTATAACATGTCCGGCCACAGTTGAAATTACTCTACTGTTTGGTAGCAGCCAAACCCCCCTACCATTAACAGTTAGTACAATGTAGGCTAATCGAATACAGTCTCTTTTTACCAGCTGCGAGCAACTATGATTGACAGTACTATCAATCACAACTATCAATCTGTAGTCGTCAACTCGGATTATGTTCCTCATTTAAAAGTTGTCGGCTGCTCGATATGTGATTCCACATTTTCCCTAGAGCAGAGTTTTTAAGTTCCGGAAAATGTATAGAAAAAGACAAAGAAGTATCATGGAAACACATACTTATATAATGATAAAGGTCAAGGCCCTGATGTGTGATAAGATTACAGAAATCGTGTCGGTGTCGGTGAGTGTGAGAGGCTTCAACGATGTCGACTGACATCGGCAGGAAATCGGCCAACATGTATCGGCAAGAAGTCATTAGTCATTAGCAGAAGTCGTTAGAAGTCATTGTGTGTGAACGGTAATTAGAGGAACGTGAGTAATTTTTATTGGTAAAAATCTGAATAAAGAATCTTAAGATGAAAATTTTTATAGCCTAGTGGAAACGACCATATGTCACAAGCACTACCTTATTTAAGCATTGTTTGATACTAGTTTCGGATGTTACACCATTACCAATCTCTAGTGGTCTGGAAGCTTGACCATTGAGCTAGAGAATAAATAGTGTGACAGAAGCGCTACGATTGCCTGTCGCCTTGGTAACTATCGTAAGCAAATTGAAATAATGAGTGAGAATAGAGAAATTTCTGGTTTTAAGTTGTGAGAGATATTCATATTGGATGAAAACGACTTGATATTTTTGAAACTACTTGTTAAGGTAAACAATTCATGATAATTGTTCCAGTTTTTAAACCTTTCTATCTTTTACACGAATCTTTAGTTAACTGAAAGGTATTACATTGAGCAGCAGAAACAGTAGAACTTCAATCATTCGAATTAATTGAGACCAGACCTTATTCGGATGGCTAGTGTTTCCAGGAAAGGCCGGTGATTTAGAGAACAAACCTTTGTATTAAATATAGAGCAATATTATTGACTCCAATCACAACCTGATAAATACTTCACTTTATTGATTGAAGTCTACTAAAAGTGTTGATACTTTAAAATATTAAAAATATATAAACATATTTAAAATTCGCGCAAATTCCGTCTATTTTTTCTTCTAGAAGTGACTATTCCATGTGCATGTCGCTGGCCCGGCCACATTCGAATTTCACCAAACCAACTATGCCAAGATATACTACCTATTTTCTACTATTTTCTACCTCCAATAACCGATTTTCTACCTCAAAGATAGCAGAGATATTGAATAAACTAAAGTGCCGGGCCAGGGACATGTTAGCCCGGCCATCTCTGAATTTCACCAAACAAACTATGCCAAGATTTACTACCTATTTTCTACTATTTTCTACCTCAAACCAAACTAAAATCGAATCACGAATAATGGAGATATTGGCGAAAATATGTGAAGGTCACGTGCATGTCGCTGGCCCGGCCACATTTGAATTTCACCAAACAAACTATGCCAAGATTTACTACCTATTTTCTACTATTTTCTACCTCCAATAACCGATTTTCTACCTCAACCCAAACGGAATTAATTATAGGGGCCGGCTACATTTGAATTTAAACAAACCAACTATGCCAAGATTTTCTACTATTTTCTACCTCCATTAACGGATTTTCTACCTCAACCCTAACGGAGATATAGGGATTGTAAGTTTTCACCCACCCCCCTCGGCAATCACCGCACACGAAAACTCGTTTCTAGCCTTGTCATGATTGAATTTCTAAAAAACTAAATGAGCCAATATGTAGTACACAAACCCTGCTATTATTTTCCATGAAGAAAGGAATCGATAGCTCATCACTAGACAAAGTTATTGAGTGTTTAAAGATTCCCCCCCTCACACAATACAGTAGTATGTCGCTGGCCCGGCCACATTTGATTTTAAACAAACCAACTATGCCAAGATTTTCTTCCTATTATCTACTTTTTTATACCTCCATTAACGGATTTTCTACCTCAACCCAAACGGATTTATAGGGGTTTGTAGTTTTCACCCACCTCTTCGCCATCGCCACACACGAAAACACGTTTCTAGAAATATTTTCAAACTGTCCGAAAATCCACTGTTTCTTACTCAGCCGCCAATTTGTTACTCACACATACTATCTCAACCAAGGAATCTCAGACAGTTTCAAAATTATTTGTAGATTAATTTCGTACCCTGGAACAGTGCCTTGAATATTGGTAGGGAATCTTGAGATAATTGGTAGTGGTTGATTTTAAAAATAAGCATGTATTGAACTATGTTTTGAATTGTTACTGATGAAATACCATATAACAAATAATAATGTTAGGAAATAAACATAAAACAACTAATTACATGAAAAATGCATTGCAAGACGTACCTTTATTTCATCAATAACTATAATTGAACATAATATGCACAAATTAATATTTAAACTACCTTTATACAATCACAACTAATTGTTCACATTCTGCAAACAGAAAGACGAATAGAAAAAACATCCTTATTTGCAATAGATGAAAATCGCAAACTATCTGAACATTAAGATACACAAATTAATATTTAAACTACCTATATACAATCAAAGCGTATATAATTATTATTGGGATAACTGTAAATAATATATATAGTTTTCATACAAATATTAAACACGTCTATACACGTATTTTTTTGAGGAGCTTTTAAAAACTAATTTTTTTCTATTTCATCAGGAGATAAAAAATTGATTTTTCAGTCAATCTCGTAATATTATCATGTAATGGATTTCTATATACAGAATGTTTCAGAAGTCGTGTCGAACATTTTCGGGTATTGTTCCTGAATGATAGACTACAAATGTGGTATTTGGAGTGTCCAAAATTCATCGGTTATCCTTATAGCTGCCATTTTATTTCTTCACTTAGTAATTTTCAACTCAAGAACGAAATGTTGTATTGATCTGAAATTTGGCATGAATATCTAAGCTATACTCAACTTTAAAAAGTTTTTGCTACGAAAAATCATCACGTTTAGTGTGAAACTTGTCATAAAGATTATGAAATTGGTTATAGAATTCATTCCATGTTGAATACATGAAAAGATTATGTGCGTACACATTTACGCGCCGGGAACACGAGCAATTTACTCTTAATCAGCTGATGTCAAGATTTTTATATCGGTATCTCTCTGTTTCTGTACAAATACAGATTATCAGCTGATGAAAAGTGAATTGCTCGTTTCGCGGCGCGTAAATCTGTACGCACCTTAAGAAACTGGCTAAAAAATAATGGTCATCTCTTGAATTCAGCGGCGGAAATATTGCACGCACAGCTACCCCAAATAACTGACATGTCATTAAAATTAATAACGAAATTTTCAAAATAATTTTCTCCAAAATTCCGACTTATAAAAGATTGTGTTGAGTACAATGGCTGTACTGCGCCTTATATATTACAGTACAAAACACAGTTAGTTCAGGCGCAGTTTAGGCTTCGTGCATGAATGTTGATAACTCGTATGATACAGATTAGTCCATGAATAAAAATATTACTTTCCTTTCACTTAAATGTCTAATTATTTGTAAATATTTAAATATATAATAATTTGAAACACTGGCAGACAGTGACTCAGATCTAAGAAACAAGTTGAAGTGCCTGGCCGAGTATTGTGATAGATTTGTTAGTAAAAGTAGATAAAACAAAGGTAGTTGCATTTCATAAAAAAGGCCTCAGACGTAAGTAGTTGAAGTTAGGGACTTCAAGGAAGCTTTTTTGCGCAATTTCCCTTTTTGGAGGAAAAATTCCCTCTCTATACTGACAGATTAAAGTGAATCCATATTTCTACATCTAATGCTATACTGTCAAATTAAAGAGAATGCTAGATGAGGGAAAAAATTCTCTGAGGGAAAAAATTCTCTACTGTCAAATTAAAGTGAATGCTAGATGAGGGAAAAAATTCTCTACTGTCAAATTAAAGTGAATCCATATTTCTACATCTTTATACTGACAGATTAAAGTGAATCTGTATAATTTCCCTTTCTCAGTGAGGGAAAAAATAATTTCCCTTTGAGGGAAAAATTCTCTACTGTCAAATTAAAGTGAATCCATATTTCTACATCTTTATACTGAGTGAATCTGTTACATCTTTATACTGTAAAATTATAAAGTGATTGCAAATTAATACAATTGGTTTGCTTTCCACCCGACAGTTAAGAAAAATTTCACAAATTTATATTGAAATTTTCTATGTGCTGTACAAACCGCAGGCGTTATTTTTTAAGTGTTTCTCCGAGAATATCTATAGTAAATTTAGTATGAACAAGCATTCCAAAAATGGCTATAGATATCCTCAGACCTATATCACTTGGGGTATCAGCTCTATTGATGTCTTAACAGAGAGAGGTCAATGATCTAAGTTGATCTTTTACATTTTTTATCTGCAATGTCATACAAGCATTTCCAAAGTTCATCGGAATTTGTAACAATAGTTGAGAAATCATTTGCACTACAATAATGTAGATGGCCTGTATCTAGTATATCGAGCAGTTCGAAAATCTCAGATAAAAATGGAAAATATACATTTTCTGTTTTTGTTAACGCTAGATCAACATCATCGCCTTGGAATCCTGTTAAAAATTTAATATTTTTTGCAATAGAATCAAATTCATTGAATGAAATTGACATCAAGAGGCGAGTTAATTTTTTGAATTTTGCAAAGCTAAAACACTGCATGACCTTGATTGCTATGAACTATAATTGATAAGGTAGGAATGTGCACTTAGCTGTAACAGTTGTGTCTGAGGCGGCGTATCTCCTGATAAGGTAGGAATGTGCACTTAGCTGTAACAGTTGTGTCTGAGGGGGGCGTATCTAGCGTCCTCACTCAATCAAGTCTACACTGATACTAAACCAAAATGTTCGAGGAAATATCTGAATTAAAAAATTTGTTTACAACATTTCACTACAACAATACATCATAACTTCATCTTCAATTTCAATTAATTTATCTATAGACAAATTGTGTGGACGGTAATAGCACAAATAGTCTTTTATATCATTCAAATTAACTGTGCTTAGAAAAATAGCCTTTAATTGTTTCGCCAAACTATAATTTTCAGGAGTTGATTTCCTAATTGCACTTTCACACTCATCATACCAGTCTATGCAGTTTTTTAACCTCACTTCCAACTGGTGGTCAGCAGCTAACCACTTTGTCGGATCCATAGTTGTCGAGCGAATGGAGTAAACTATGTGTAGGCGGGCACTATTATAGAGTAATTAAACGGTCTTTCTTCATTAATAATTGTAGACAGACAACACGTGCGAGCTTTATGCAGTCTCAATGCATGCAAGCAATAAACACACTGTAATTCCTTTCCGTTGTAGAAGAATCCATAACGTGCAAAGTTTCTTTTCTGCGCATTCGTATACATCGGTGCCAATTTCATACTTTGCATTCGATTGTTTTCGCACAAGAAATTATTTGTTTGATACATATTTTTAAACAACAAAGAATTATAATGTTGGGCAGAGAATAAAGCACATCTTCCATCGGGTCTATATTTATGTATCTTACATGCATCATAACACCACGAAGTGGTGAAAAAGCTGAAATCAGGCTTGACAAAGTCCTCCGGTATGCATTGTACGTTAGAATGCAATCTTCTCAAAAACTTTGCTTTCTCAGTTCCTTTTGTGAAAAATTTCTCATAACCTGCGAGGTAATCACGTATTAATGAGTCACTGTATTCTAAATCTCCATCTTCCCATTTTATTTTATGATAGTTACGTTCCAGCCATGTTACATCGTTATACAATTTTGCGCTCAATTCCATCTTGTGATTTGAAATGGAATACAGCATAATTATTGCACTCGTCAACGATAGCAAGTTCTTTCACAATAATTTGATTACAAGTTTGTTTAAACCAGTGAAGATCAACCGTAGCAATTTTCGTAGGTGTCTGCTTGTCGTCCACTCCTTTCTGTTCCTCTTCACGTTTCTGTTCCTCCACCTCTGCTGCTGCCACCTCCTCCTCCTCCTCCTCTCCCGACTTCTGGATTGGTGTACTGCTTCTCCTTGGTTCATAATAGAAACTTGTTGATTCCATATCGTAAAGTACCGACGACTGAGTTTGAGCTTCGTCCAAAATATCAGAATCGAGATCACACTGGATACCAACAGTCCGAGTTTGTGGCTTGTCCAAAATATCAGAACACAAAGAATAGGACATGATTCCTGTTCAAAGGTAAAACTGATAATGGCTTACATTTGGCGCAGTACACACCTTATATATAATATTGCATGCAGTGATGCACTCTATCAACAAATTACTGAACTTCTTTCACCATGCTCGTGAGAGGCGTGTACTCCATCACACGATCGCTAATTAAAACGCAATACGCGGAAGTATTTGCAGGTACTGCACTATTAAATTCCATTTCAATACGAACATCTGTCGATGATTTCAAATGACTTGGTTGGTGTGAACAATCTACAACAATCAGCGGTGTTGATTCACAAAACGTTTTAAAATCGATTTCTGTTCCGAGTTCGCTATTGATTGAATGATTATAATACGAGGGTGCAAAATCCAGGAACATCCAGTATAAAACTTCCTTCTTACCTAGCAGATTTTCGTATGGATAATACTCATTATTCAAATATACTTTAACATTGTAAATATTACAGCTGTCAAAATTAGATATTGATTTTTTAATTTTATTCTTTCGATCAGTTTGAAATGCAATTATAATATATTTTGGAGTATCAAAATTCGATGTCGTGCATACTGACCAAGAATGAACAAGCGAATTTAGCAAATTTGGTAATTCACAAATTTCCCAATGGCGGAAACTTAATTTCAGTGGAGTGTCGGCATCGAGCAGTCTCAAAAATTTCAATCGCACATGATCTTCTAAAGTAATGTAGGGCATCCGCCATTGGAGCTTAGTAATTTTTACACTAACCTCTGTACCGGTTGCAGACTCGACGCAATTGAGGTCTGAGGGATACCTCAATAATACAAGCTCTTGTTTCAAGTTTAAAATTATTCTTTGAAAATCTTCAAAAAATGGAAGGATTAATTTCAACGGCACACAGAAAGTGAATTTATTATCTGTTAGCTCATATCCTGCTCTGTCAAAACCAGCTAAATGATATGTGTTTTTATCAGATGCATTCTTCACAAGAATAGCTTTAATTGTAGAAGTTAAACCAATTAATCTTGATTTGGAAATTTGTTGACCTGCTAATTCGTATCGTATTCCATCAAAAAGGTTGCCCACTATGTTACTGCTTAATTTATAGTCTGCCGCAATGGGCGCACCAGCCGGTTGAGTTGCCTCCCCTGCTACTGTAATCGCAGGCGCTGCCGGATTTGTGCAGCTAACCGTTCCCTCAATCAATATAAATGATTTGCAAGGTAAAGTGTACACATCCAATGAATTTATTCCTATCCGAGCTTCATCAGAGTTTTTTATTTCTTGTCCCCAATAAACTGTATGAGTATGAAATTGGAATTTGGTTATGTCATTATAAAACTGAAGCTCTGTCTCCACATCCAGAATATCACTAATTGCTGCGCCTGACATTTCGCCAATCAACTATAAAACCTAATTTTTCCAATATTCTCGCGCTTTTAGCCGATAACGCCCTATTGCTTTTAGTAGATGTTGACGCTATCGCGTTCCTTTCTCTAATGACTTGATTGGTCTTATTCGAACGCGGATTAAAAACAAGATATCCCATTACTTTTGTTTTTCACGTATGTGCAGTCTAATTGTAATTGTATCTCCGCGGAAATCAATAAATGATCCGTTCTGGTCTGTCACCTTCACATTAATAGTTTGAATTCGACGTGTATCCAAGGGTACATAAATAATTGGAGAGGGTACTTCGTTTATTAAATAACCGCTAGGAACCTTTGGCAAAAATTCGTAGATTATATGTTTTTCTTTTCCGTTAAAGTAACTGCCACATGCTAAATTACACTCAACAAGAATACTGTCAATGCTCGCTATGTTAACCAAATGTTTGGAATAATCCCATTTATTTGCTTGCAAAACAACATTATCAAAACCGAGTATCTTAGCAATCGAATCAGAACGTGTTAAATCAATAGGCTTATCAGAATAAATTTCAATCTTCATAGTATTTGCATTTGCACGTATAATAAGTTTATTCTTCTTCCCATCAATATTCAATTTATTCTTTAAAGATTTTATAATATCTTCAAGTTCATATGCGCCGGTATCCAACATGATTAACTTATCGCCATATTTGAAGCTAGAATTTGTTCCTTTGTTTACGTTTGCAATACTATTGTAACTAGAAAAATTAATCAGTCCAATTTCCCATTCACAATTTTTGTCTAATTCTATAATTTCTTGTAAATGTTCATAGAGGTTACTTGACTTTGATCTTAAGGTAATAATGACCATCTTGTGTGTTCACCATAAACACTTAATTACAACTGATTTGCAAGAAACAATAATGTAAGATGGCCACAAAAATCGCTATTTAATGGCTGCATATGCTCCACATAATAAAATATATTCACTCCATTTTCTTTTTTCCAATATTTGTCCAATTCGTATGGCGGTTGTAAATTTCCAATTGGATCAAAATACCATACATTAGAGCCAACTTCCTTATATGCTACCCAATGTATGCCATCCTCGCTTTCCCTTGCTAAATTCACAATGGCATTTTCGTTTTTTAGAATTTTTTTGGGTAATGCATCTAGCATATATATTCCTCTTAGCTGAATCTGTAATAATTTTGACCAATCAATCAAATCATAATTACTCAATTCTCCTTCAATATTCATGCCTTCTTCTTCTTCGTCTTCTTCCTACTCTTCTTTGTTGTTCTACGTTTCTTAACTTGAGGGAATAAACTCACTCCATATGATGGTGGTGGGGCTGGGGGTAGAAGTCTGCCACCACTAAGCGGTGGGTAAGGCTTCAAATAATATCCTTTTCCTGCAATATGTTGTTTCAACTGAGCTATAGCTTTGCGTCTAATATCATTACTATAACTTCTCCTCTCATTCTTCTTCTTCTTCTTCTTTCTCAAAGACCCACCAAACGCCGCTTTAGCTTTCATAACGTTTGTAACAAGATAGCTAAGTGCTTTCTCGGCAAGGGGTGTTTGAGGATTTTTGAAAATGTCCCATGCAGCGTTTGCTAGAGCTCTGTCAGCTACCGCTCGAGTTTTATTATCGCTATTTTGAGTATAGGCTATATCATGTATCTTGCAAGCTCTATCTAATGAATTTATACCTTGATCACCTCTCTTCAACCTTTCATTAACCTTGGTGCCCGGCCCGCAATACTCGTATCCCGGAATATGATATTCTTCTCCCAGGTTATCAATTACCTTATTTAAAATAGTTGATGTCACATTACCTGCCAAACCTGACACACCTTTAAAAACTCTTGCCGCTGAACTCAAGATTCCTCTACCCCGTTTCCTCGAACTCTGCTTTTTTCTCCTACATACCATTTTTCATTACCTTTCAACTCAATGGTTGAACATTAACTGAGGTTAATTAATCAATACATCAACTTGAATTGAATTGGTTTAATTTTCAATCGAGTTGGAAATGAATTCACACCACAATCAATCATAGTCAAGAATGTCTAGACTGAAACAACATATCGTTCACTCTCTCTCACGCAACTGTTTACAAGATTTTATGTTTTCGGCCCCAATATAAAGTCTTTATATTTGGCTAAATCCATTTTTTCTGTAATAATTTGCACTACCTGATTTTCTGTAAGGTTATGTTGTTTGGCCTCAATCCAGTTCATGTGAAAAGAAACCTGGGCGTATTTGGATACGATGTCCAGGGCCACTCTGTGTATGAATAAATTTAGATAGTCAATGAATGGAGCCGAACATTGCAGTCTCATGATAGCACCCTCTTCCGAATTTTTATTTGCCTCAGCTATTTCATCATGAACGCTTTTCACAGCTACTCCCATCTCGTTTTTCTTAATAAAATCTCCTATATCATTTTTAGTTGCGTACTTTTCCGCAATTTGCTTAATTAGAATAGCAATAGCATCTTTTGTAATGAATTGTTCAATACCCTCCATAATATTAGCTTTTATTGCACTCGCCATTTCAGATAATTGTTTTTCAAACTCTTCCTTTGTTAATGAAGAACTAGTCAATTTCTGCAAAGCAGATTCTAAATATTGCTTATCAATTCCCGATGGCTATGTTTCATTTACTTTAGTAAAAATTTCTGTACTAAGTTGTTTTAATTTAGTATTGAGATAGTTTCTGTCCAGCACCTCCAAATTCTTAATTTTATCCGATATGGCTTTTAATTTCTCATCTAAATAAGCTTTATCAACTTCATCGTTGTTAATACTGAGCAACTGAGATGAAAAGCTGTCTGTTAAAGTTTTCACTTCTCCTAGAGCGGATTCTAAATTTAGAGTTCTCTCTGCAATAGCTTTATCGATATTAGCACTGAAATTTTGTAATGTACTTAGAATATGTTCTCTTTCAATTATGCTCACTCCAATATTCTTTGTATTTTCCGAAACGAGTTTGGTTATTTGCGAATCTAAATAAAATTTCACAGCTTCGCTGATTCCTTGTTGATTTATCGATTCGATTATCTTCTGTGTTATCGAGTCAATATCACACGTAAGATTAGCAACAGGTCCGCTAGCACTAGGCATATCAATTCGTCCGAATCGATGTAGAGTCATTGTAACACTAAACAATTAATTTTGCTTCTTTTAGCTCTTCAATTATAGACGCCATCTCCACATCATGCCCGGTGTTGCCACTAGCTTTTGAGGAATAGAGTAAATTTAATCTTTCCACTAATTCGTCAAAATTATCAAAGTATTGATAAATTCTATCATGAGAATTATTTTTTGCAAATTTCAATAAACCCCAACCCTTCTTTTTACTAAGTTTTTTACTGGGAAATAACTTTTGAATCATTTGCGATTTAATTCCCTGATTTCGTTTAACATAGCCTCTTCGATCTAAATGTATGCTTGTAAGTGTTAAGATTTTTTTATACTTATCCAGATCTCTCTGATTATAAAGATTTGAGTTTGGTCTCGCACTGAATAATAACTCAAGTAGACCATGTGTTAAACGGAATCTTTCACTATCAATATCTATATAACCGTTATCGAATATTACTTGCTGATTTCCAATATAATACACGTCATCTTTAGAATTATATGAAATTCCATAACTGATTGAATTATTCAATTTTTCCGCATGAAACGTTTTTAGATATTGTGACAGCACATCATCGTTTCTGCTAGAACCAAGTAAACTGTTTTCAAATTTAGTCGAGCTTAAAAAATTGTCTGTTGAACTCTCATAACTCTCTTCATCCCCCTCCTCATCATCAGACAGATTATGGATGTTCAAAAGATTCTTATATTACGAAATGAGAACCAATGTTTGATGATGACAAATAATACTTCTAATATATTTTCAACAAATGTACATCATGATATTTACAATAAATGTTCAATAGATTATTTACAATGAATGTACATGTTATTTACAATAGATTACAAAAGATTATTTTTCATCTAATAATTGATCTTTACTAATATAGCTAGGTTTAGAAAATCCAATCCATTTCACTAGCAATCCTTTTTTATCACGTTTTAATATTTTTTCAATCAAATACACTTGTCTCTTCGTTTCGTTTAATTGCGTTTTTTTAATTTCTTCTGCATAAAACCTACCACTAATTACTTCTCCATTTAGATCTCGCAAGCTATACGTTACAGGTTTTGAAGGAAATATAGAATGAATTACAAATTACTCTGCACTCCAGTTTATGTTATAAGATTTATCGAAAAGAACCCTTTTCTTTGAGATTCGTACAACATCTCCTAGCTTAAATTTCGGTTTTGAATTTTTCAATTTATATCGTCTATTGAATGCAGAATTCAAAGACATTAAAACATGATTACGATCTTTTTTCCCCACATCTTTAGGTTTCATTCTAATGGATGAATGCATTGTTGCATTATAGTCACGAACTAAACTGTCTAGTTGTGATATCCAGTTTTTGGTTCCATGTTCAGTTAAATATCTATAAATTTTTGCTTTAAGTGTTCTATTAAACCTTTCAACTATGGAGGCTTTCTTATCGGTAAAAACATGATAATGTTTAATACTATATTTATCTAATAATGCTTTAACTTTTGAATTAAAGAATTCTGTTCCCTGATCTGTTTGGAACAGCTTAACTCCCTTATTTTTAGAAATAATTGGCTCGAGAGCATTAAATACAGATTGGCTTGTCTTGTCTTTTAATGGTACACAATATGCAAATTTTGAAAAACAATTATAACAGCTAAGATATATTTGTAACCCTTATTAAAACGCGATAAACTTGTCATCTCAATAAGGTCGGCTTGAAGCAAGTCTTTTTCACTTTTCAACTCATATTTGCGAGTGGGATAGTTCACACGTGGCACGCTATGAAGCTCTAAAGCTAGCTTAGATCTAATAATATTCATGATACTTACAACAGACAAATCAAATTAGTGGTGTTGGATGATTGTCACGACACATACTGAGCAATCGGTTAGAGTGTTGGCACTCTATAATGTCCAAATGGGAGAGTATCAACACCATTCTCAGCAATGTACCTCTTATCATCATAAGGGCTCAAACAGATTTTTGCACATTCAACCTGATACATGGTGTGATTATAGGATCTTAACATACTAAATTTTTCTACATGTACACTACGTTCAAACAATGATTTCTTATACAAATTAAAATTAAGTTTTCTACATTTCACTCCGCTCTGTACACCCTTTGCTATACATTTATTTACAGGTTCTTCATTCTCATTACAAACTAAAAAGCTGTAAAGTTTCGATCTAAGGCCTACAAATCTATGGACAGGTTTTGAGGCGGTCTCATCCTTGAACTTTCCTACAACTTTATTTCTCTCCATGGAAAAGCAAGGATGGGTAGGTGGATAGTTAGAAGTATCGAAAAGGGTCAAATTTTCTCTAATCAACTGATATACATCTTCGACTTTTAGGTTTGGAAGAAAACTGTTGGTGTCAGTCATACACAGTTCTATACGATCCCATGGTACGATTTTTTGCAACTTGCAATAAAAGAATTCGTACATATGGAATTTACTCAACTCCAGTACAGTGAAGCCGGAATAGACAGGCTTGTTCATTTTAAGTTCCAACTTGTGAGAGAAAACCGCGATCACGTCCGGACTAATTATTTGCCAGCGTTTACATAGTGGATTTGAAATGTACTTATCTAACCGTTTTTCATCCGTGATAATTTTAACATTCATATGTTTCTGAACTGATTGTATAGTTTTTCCAAATATCAAGTTACAACAGGCCTTAAAGAAGGATATTTCAAATTTATTTTGCGCGTTCTGTCTATTCCGGATATTGAAGTCGATGTAGCTTTTCAGCCAGGGAGATTGGGAAAAGCTAATGACGCGATGCACTTTCAATAATTTCAAACCGAGCTGAAGGTAGAGTTTTAAATTGACATAGTGTACAATGTACTTTTCACGGTTAAAAAGTGTGTTCATGAGTTTTCTGGTCACTCCCTGACCGTTCTCATTTGTCTGATACTCGGACAGCAATTCCCGCGGTGGAGTTAAGTGTAGCGGTGCGAGAGGGAAGCTGGCATGCTTATCGTGTAAATCTTTCGGGTACTCGAGATCACATTCTATTATATATCCGGTTTCTGAATTGCTGTCCAAATTCGCGAAATCAAGTTTGGAAATTTCTTCCTCTGTGAGGAATTTGAAATTTCCAACAGGTGAGCTTCGGCTCATAGCTTCCGAGTATAAACTGTTTGCATCGATATAAAGCAGATAATTAGACGGTTTTGAAGGATCGTATGTTTCCGGTAGATGTTTGTTATTTGCTTCGCAATAACGTTTACCGATAAATGACACCCCACCCCTCATCCCCGCCTCAAACATAAGATGCATGTCCGGATCTGTAAGTAATTGCAGTTCGACTTTAGTGTGTTTCAGCATGCAATTCCAGGTGAAGTGCGCGAGAGAAATAAAATGAGTAACATCAAGCCCATATGAGCTAAAAAGCATAGACCTCATAGATTCAAAAACTGTTGCTAATAACATTACGTCCAAACATAAATAAAAATCATGATATTCACCCAAATTTTTCAGCTTGAATGTTGAGAACACTCTTTGCGCATGCTCATATTCTTTGCTAAACAGAGGTGTATCAGTTAAGTCGTTATGAAAACATTCAATGGGAGGGAGCGATGTTTCCGCGAATTTTTCGGGACAGCTCATGTACGAGTAGGGATATACTCCTTTTTTCAACAAGAGCTGTCTGTGTTCGCGAGGTGGATCATGAAACACCGAAAATAATCGTTTGAACTTCTTTTCCATGTCTGTACTTTCTACCAAATTACGCACCAATACTTCCAAGGATTCAGACATAAACTTGTAGGAATCTAGAAATTTAATTTTGCCTACCGAAAGTGTCAAAAATCTCTCTGACGTATTCGCGATGCAGGATATTTCTTTTTTACATTTACCGAGCGCTTTCAGAATAAAATGCGAATCAAAACCGGAGAAATTATGGAAATAACACAAAATGTACTCCGGAGTACGAGCTGTTAAATTACAAGAAACATGTGCTGCACACAGGTTATTACCGGTTTCATGCGCGTGGTGACGACATTTAATATCGCTGTCTAAAAACGGTTCAGCACAAAGCCCGCAGTTTACTGAATTTTGAAATTCGCGCTCTTCACTTTCGGACAAATGTTGCATCGGAATTTCTCGTTTCATATCCTCATACAAAATGTCACCGAGATCTGTAATTTCCTGAAGAAATTTCTCCATGATTTTTTCGTCTAAACTACTCGATCTATGGAGTACAGGTCCGTAGGCGATTTCTCCGTTTACATCTATAACAACGAAACAATACCCGCAAGGAATATGCCGCGCCGTTTCCTTTGTGTAACTACGAGTAACTTCATCAGAATCGGAATCATCATCATCATCATCATCATTAATATTCACAACGTATGTTTCTAAATCCGCGTAAATGGTGTACTTTTTCTTCAACGTCGCGCCTAGTTTCTTGAATTTAATTGTCTCTCCGCGTTTAGGATATGAAACGCGCTGAGATTCAAACTTGGAACAAAGTTCCATATGTTTCAACAAATTTGCTTTACCATCACAATTTTTAGTTTTGTTTGATATGAACTGGTGGAAACAAAAATTACAAACATGTACTTGACCGTGGGATTTTGAAAGGTGGGAGAGAAGACGAGATAGCCCGTTTTTCCCGTTCGCGGTATTTACTAAACAGAAATGAGTTTTTCCTGCATCGCCTTTTAACATTAAAAGATTAATTTGGTGTTTACGAGTGCGGAAAATGCTTGTACGGTAGGGGAAAAACTTTTTGTTGTCATACGCGATGACGTGAATTGCAATGTCCGGATTGAGTATTTCGAATTTCTTAATATCGCGTGTCGTCACCGGGAAATTTACACCTCGCATATTAAGTGTGTGAGCAAACTTGCTCAAATACTTTACAGTCAAGTGTGAGTCCTTTGGTTTCTGATGGAAATACGCGAGGACCGACCACAAAAAACATTTTTCGTCAGAGAGATTTTTGACATTTATAATACATTTTTTGTTGTTCAAAAACTGGGGTGTTTGAATGAAACTGGATGTGTATATAGGATTAAATTTAATCACGTTCACATCCAGCGAATCAATTTTCTTTAGCACCCATCCACTCCCATGTCTTACGAAATTTTTGAAAGACATGAGGATTTTTTTCACAGCCAAGAAAAAATGCTCATTAAAATCTTCATAGTTCTCAAGCACGTTTAGCGCTATGTTGGAGTAACTATGTAGATTTATTAGAGATGAGACAGACTCATCAACCTGCTTGTCATCCAGCACCACTAATTTATACAATAAAACGTTTACAACTATGAACCACTTTACATTTCCATCATACCGTGCCGCATGCTCCCTAATTATCTCGAAAACTCGAGTTTTCGACCTCTCAAGCACATTCTCAATGTCGATATCCTCGTCATCGAGGGTGATGCGATGGCGGACTGCGCTTGAATTGATGCCACGAATTCTGTGTTCCCTCGGCATGATACTGAAAAAACAAAAGAATAATGATCAGGATGGCATAGGCAATTAATAGTGTAAAGGAGTACAATTCACAATCAGTTGTGAATTAGCATTCACGATGTTATCACAAGGACAGATAATGTTGCATGAAAGATTGAGATTATTATCTTTTGATAAAAGTTGGTTGAAATCTTCTCCGCATTTGTCCGCAGAAAACATGGCGAAAGAGGGATTTATATTCTCATCTGCACCAGACATTGTGCGATGTGTATTTTGTTTAATTTATTTGGGAAAATGGGAAGAAAGTGACATACCAGCAATAGAACATGCAAGGTACAGCCCGAACTGTAGAAGGAAAGGAAATATAACAATTGAAGAGGAGAATTACGATAATAATATTCTACGAGAATATGAAGAAAGATATTCAACTTTTAATTGTGTAGAAGATTCATCCGTTCAAGGAGAGTATTTTGAAAAGCATCATCATCTACATTGTGACTTTTGTAAATCATTATGCAATAAAGCAGAGTATTTTGCGAGAAATGGTTATTTCTTACATAAAAATCCATTCTATTTGCAATGTGTCTATTGCAAATATATTATCGAAAATCCATTTGAAAAAGTAATACATTTACCGTTTTGTTTATATGAAGAGTGTGAGAAAGAAGAGCGGGGCTTGGATGTTCCGGATATACCGTATCGTAAAGATGAAGTAAAATCGCATGCATGCAGTATATTGTAGAAGGTTTTTTCTCCTCTGAGGACAAGAACTGTCCTTGGAGGAGAAAAACTGTCCTCGGAGCACAATTTTCCTCCTCAGAGGATAAAATCGAAGTAAAAATGTACTTACATGTACTGGTTGATGCTGCGTGAATCTCCTCGAGTGTAGAGGTGTAGATAGCGGCCTATGGTACAGGTGTAGATAGCGGGCTATGGTACAGGTGTAGATAGCGGGCTATGGTATGATTGATTCCTCTCAGGTGTAGATACCGCCTTTGACTCCTTTCAGATTGATTCCTCTCAGGTGTGTTAGCTCCTCGACTCGGTTCAGGTATCGTCTCAACTCAGGTAGCTCCTCGCCTATGATTTTCTCGATGCAGGTAAGTTTTCCTCACGAGAGCACAACTGCTTATGAGACCGAGTTGAGAGGTGAGAAAATGCTGTGAAAACAATGAAATATTTAATAACTGTAACCAAATATATATAAGTAGAGTACTATAAAGTACAATAAATTATCGCTAGAGTGTGCTTTTCATAATAATAATAATAATAATAAGCTAGAGCAAGGTAATCTGTTAGTAGTGATCTTGTCTTTGCTGATACAACATCAAGCTACTGTACTGAGATGGATAATGTGTTTGGTGCGGCATCAGTGGAATCTGAGTTAAAGTCTTCAGATTTGTGCGTTCAATTCATTATAGATAGACATTTTAATCAATTAAGTGAATACCATTCTGTTCCTTTAGAAAAAATGAGATATCAATATAAATTAAGTGAACTCTTGGACACGCACCTAGATATATTGCAGCGATTAGCGGAAAAAGGATGGACAAATCTACAATATTTAATTTTTGTGAGAGATTATGAAAAATTAGGAGTTTGGCATAGTGATAACTATAATCATATTCTTGTTTGTGATTTATATGGTACATCATATGATAAATTCTGGGGGAATGGCGATATCCCAGGCTCATGGAAATGTGAGTGTGCAATCCTTCAACAGTCTATCAATAGAATTAAGAAGGTTATAATAGAAAACAATGCTCATTTGACAAAAGAACAATTAAATCAACTTATCTGGAATTTTTTACGAGATTCTTCAGATGAGACATGCTTAGAACAAGATTGATAGCATATTATGTTCAATTTCAGATTGGAGATGGATTCAATTTCATTTGATAAGAACTATTTTTCGAATAAAATCGATGAAAAATATAGATGTTGTTATTTCGAACTTATTGACAAAACAATATTAGAATTGAATAATTTCGGAAAAGAAGGACTAACGTTTGAGGAATATTTAACATTTATAAAACCTGGTAAAAGTGAAGAACAGAAGTCAGAACATATAAGCGTATGTTATATTATAAATAAGAATATAGTTGATAGACATCGAAGATGTGAATTAAATGAAATGCATCAACTTTGCTACTGGTTGGTTAAATATTAAAATGCATTATCTCATTGATGATAGAAAACACTGACAAGATAAGATTCATGTTTGAAAAATGAGGTCCTCTTACTTCCAAACAATGAAATATTTAATAACTGTAACCAAATATATATATTATAAATCAATTTAGTGTTATTTCACGAAAATATGAGAATGTAACAAATTTTACTTACAATCAATAATGTTAGCATCGAGCTAAACCTCTGTGGAGTATGCAGTGCTCGCCAATTGTGATAGGCCTCCTATGTGTTTCTCTCCGCTAGTACGTGTAGACAAGTGCACTCAATAATTCTATGTATCATATTTATAATTTACTTGTTATATGTATCCAATATCTATAATATCAATAACATTAAAAAAATAGTTTGTTATTCTATAAAAATTTTTCTCAATTCTCACCTATCAGTTCACACACACACACTAGTATACGTGTTGAGCACACAAATCACTCACTCTCCACACTATGCAAGTTGCATTGAGTGATAAGAAATTAAAATGTGTTTTTATAGCTTGATGTATGCACGCACAAGCACAAGCTGACATCACTTGGTCGCTCACTCAGTCAAGGCCGGGCAACGCCCCCCCGACCTTCACAAGGCCGCCCGCCTTCCTTGTTGATAATAGCAAAAAGGAAAGTGGGCGTCGTAGCACGCGATGTACTAAGGCATAGCTACCGAGGAGGATGATGGATTCACTTAAACTGGCAGTAGCGTACGCCCGATCAAAGAGGAGAACGGCATGATTTCTATTCTCTCCTTTACTCGTCATTCGTAATGCAGAGATTGCTGCGTGGAGAGAAGCATAAATGGTTTCACTAGTACAGTATACAAATGACGGATTGAAAAGGAACATACTCAAGCTTCGCCGAGTTCTCTCATCACACACACATGGCTTTTGCAATAGAGGAAAAGCGGCAACGTGCCAGGGGGCCCGAGTTGGGTGCAAGCCAGTCTGCTGCTTGTGTGAGAGAGAGAGTCATTTGGTTCTAATCGTTCGAACTGATAAGACGAGAAAATGACTGCTTATATTTTTGACTGCACAAGTTTTAATGAATTCTCAATTGATGCAGACCCGCAAACAAATTGGGGATTTGTCCATTTTCCTTTCGATTGGTTTAGAGTCACAAATGTAACATTTCCCGATAATGGTGAAATTCACCTTGAAATTATAGATATTGATAGTGAGGGGGACTTTAAGGAAATTATCAAATTGCCGAATGAGTATTCTCTAGTGCTAAACAAGCATAAGCTTAAAAGTTTTCTTTCTCGGTCGTGGGAACTAAATGTCAGTGGAAATAGAATTTTCCTAAGAGAACTGCACCGATATTGATGATGATGATGATTTGTCCACACCAACTGATATAGGTCTGAGGATATCTATAGCCATTTTTGGAATGCTTGTTCATACTAAATTTACTATAGATATTCTCGGAGAACACACTTACCAAAAAAGTAACGCCTGCAGTTTGTACATCACATAGAAAATTTCAATATAAATTTGTGAAATTTTTCTTAACTGTCGGGCGGAAAGCAAACCAATTGTATTAATTTGCAATCAATTTAATTTTACAGTATAAAGATGTAACAGATTCACTCAGTATAAAGATGTAGAAATATGGATTCACTTTAACTGGCAGTATAGGAAGGCGGGATTAAAAAGGAACTCAGTTACTTGTCTGATTTCTCTTTCACATGGCTTTCGTAATAGAGGAAAAGCAGTAGATATGGTGCGAGTAAGCGAGAATAGGAGATAACGCATGGGGCCATCTGTTTTTTCCACCTAGTAGTTTGCACAATCTTTAAGCTTATGCGAGAGACAGAGAAACGATGGGTGTATCACTCTCTCTCTCTTGTACCCTCCGAATTATTAATTTGCAATCACTTTATAATTTTACAGTATAAAGATGTAACAGATTCACTCAGTATAAAGATGTAGAAATATGGATTCACTTTAATTTGACAGTAGAGAATTTTTCCCTCAAAGGGAAATTATTTTTTCCCTAACTGAGAAAGGGAAATTATACAGATTCACTCAGTATAAAGATGTAGAAATATGGATTCACTTTAATTTGACAGTAGAGAATTTTTTCCCTCATCTAGCATTCACTTTAATTTGACAGTAGAGAATTTTTTCCCTCATCTAGCATTCACTTTAATTTGACAGTATAGCATTAGATGTAGAAATATGGATTCACTTTAATCTGTCAGTATAGAGAGGGAGTTTTTCCTCCAAAAAGGGAAATTTTTTTTTTCCCTCACCTTGGCAAGGGGAAGGGGAGAGAGAAAGATCACTTTCTCTCTTTTCAACCCCCTCATCCTTACTGGGAGAGGGGAGATAAGATAAGGAGAGGGAGAGGGAGAGGGAGAAGGAGAGGGAGAGGGTGAGGGAGAACGAGAGGGAGAGGGAGAGGGAGAGGGAGGAGGAGAAGGAGAGGGAGAGGGGGAGGGAGAGGGGGAGGGGGAATTTGCGCAAACTCAGGGGGTGGGGGAGGGGGAGGGGGGGTAATTGCGCAAAAAAGCTTCCTTGAAGTCCCTAACTTCAACTACTGACGTAATGCAGCTTTCTATTACAGAGATAAGAAACTGGATATTGTAAATAGCTATAAGTACCTTGGAGTTGAGTTCCACTCATCGGGAAAATTCAATAAATTAGCGGAGTTTCAAGTTTGTAGATCTAAATACATTGGAGAGACAACCATAAATATTCTAAGGAAGGCTAAGTCGGATGTTTGGGCGAACAAAATGAAGCTCTATGATTCAATTCTCATGCCCACAGTGCTATATGGATCGGAGATATGGGGTCTAAGCTGTATGAATATAGTGGAGAAGGCACAGCTTTATTTTCTAAAGCGTTTACTCCTGTTGAATAGGAGCACTCCCAACTGGTCATTGAGATTGGAGACTGGAAGACTACGGTTGAGTAGTTTTATATTCGTCAATTCAATTAAATACATCTGTAGAGTTATGTCAATGGCTAACGGGAGATACCCCAGAGAATGCATTGATAGATTATACGAGTTGGCGCAACAGGATCAAGATAACCAAGGTAACTGGGTGTGTTTGTTGAAGAATCAGTTGCATCTGGCGGGTTGCAATGTGGTTGGAGATTGGCAGGACAGAGGAAAGTTTTCTAAAGTCTTACAAGTTGAAAAAGGAAAACTAGTACAAAACTATTTCGACAGACTCTACGGACAAGACATAGAAGCAGCTCTGAACTCAACAAGCAGCCCACATTATAAAAGATTAAACCCTCTTTTCATGATTGGTGAACAGCTACTGTATAAAATGTCTTTTGCGAAAACGCGCTGCGTCGCACAACTGCGCTTAGCCACTAGAAACTCTCTCTATTTATATAATAATAGAGACCTGGTAATATGGATTAACAGCTCATTAGAATGCCCTATTTGTAATATGAAAGAGAAGGAATATATTGAGCATTTTCTGTTAAGGTGCCCGATGTATGGTGGAATAAGAAGACACTATTTAGAAAAATTCACTACAAATGTGGTTACTGACGATGGCAAACTCATGGTTTTACTTTCGAACTTTACGGAGCAGAAAATCAACCGTTTGTATGGTTATACAATGAAAGCAATCGAAATCAGATCTATGATAATAAACACTTGAATAATGTCCGATAATTATAGTCAGGGAACAGAGGTTATCATTGAAAATATTAAAAGTATTCGATGCTCATTTTAGACGGTTAAATGGGGAATGCAGTGAGCTGAATAAAGTAAGTTTGATGGGGATAGATTGAGCTCTAAAAATAAGATAGTTGGAAGAGATTATTGTATGTGTGACGGATTATTATATAAAAATGTATTATTGGATAGGCCTATTTTTGTCTAGAATTGATTATTGTTGAAGTTAATACTGTTATTACTCGTTTCGTTTATAAAATAGGAATAGGTAGATATTTAAAACTGGAATGTTATTATTGTTGATTACTATAAATGGTATTTTTTTTTTAGTATGTGAGAAATGTAGTATTGGATGAATTTTATAAAAAATTCATTATTTTTGTAGTTGAACTGTTATTGCACGTTTATAAAATATGTATAGGTATATATATATATTATACGGGAGTGCTATGATTGATAGATATGGAATTGTTATTACATAAAAATATACAGATAGATATTTTATTTTAAAATTTCAAATTTTTCGAATGTGATAGATCTGTTCTTCTGTATATTAGGAACATAATTATATACTTACTAGAGTACTATTACTTGTGATATATATTTAAAGCATGATTTAAGACATACCAGTAAGGTATATGTGATATCATAGAATGTAATGACTGTATTCAACTCAACTCGTTTGTATTAGCATATGTGCTTGAAACAAATAAATTAATTTTATTATTTTATTAAATCTTCAATACGTTACTCTCACATAAATTGATTCATTGACTTGAATCAAATTTGAAATTATACTAGCCGTCAGGCTCGCTTCGCTCGCCATATCCGTCTAGCAAGGGGGCTCCGCCCCCTGGACCCCCGATTGGATCGTCCAAGAATGAGATCAGCAGGCTCGCTTCGCTCGCCTGCATTTTTCATTTGAGCATTTTTATTACATGTTAGGACGATCCAGTCGGGGGTCCAGACTAAACGTCTGGCTAAACGGATATGGCGAGCGAAGCGAGCCTGACGGCTAGTAATATAATATTCCCAGGAATAGCTCTGATTGAAGTAGCGGTGTCCAATTTTTCCTAGATTAATGGATTTCAATCTTCAACTTGGTGCCAACCTAACAAAGTCAACTCAACTTAATGCCAACCTGACAAAATTATTTATTTATTTACCAGTTAACAACGGTTTCGAAGAGGTACTCTCTCTAGATTATAGTTCTATATTAACATATGGTATGGCCTTTTTTCAATTATAATTAAGAGAATAAGAAGAATATACATGCTAATAGACGAACTTTAAACCCTTAAAAACCACCCTTAGAGTTAAAATATTGCCAAAAGATTTCTTAGTGCGCCTCTAAAGGGCCAACTGAACATACCTACCAAATTTGAACGTTTTTGGTCCGGTAGATTTTTAGTTCTGGGAGTTAGTGAGTCAGTCAGTCAGTCTATATATATATATATATATACTATCTATATATATAAAAGCGAAATGGCACTGACTCACTGACTTACTGACTGACTGACTGACTCACTCACTCACTCACTCACTCACTCACTCGCAGAACTAAAAATCTACCGGACCAAAAACGTTCAAATTTGGTAGGTATGTTCTGTTGGCCCTTTAGAGGCGCACTAAGAAATCTTTTGGCAATATTTTAACTCTAAGTGTTATTTTTAAGGGTTTAAAGCTCGTCTTGTAGCATGTATATTCTTCTTCTCCCAATCTCTTGATTATAATTGAAATTTCCATATCATATGTTACTATAGAACTATAATCTAGATAGAGTACCTCTTCGAAACAGTTGTTAACTGGCAACTAAATTAATAATTTTGTCAGGTTGGCATTAAGTTGAGTTGACTTTGTTAGGTTGGCACCAAGTTGAAGATTTAAATGCATTTATCGCGGAAAAATTGATTGGGCACTGCTACTTCAATCCTGGGAATATTATATTACTAGCCGTCAGGCTCGCTTCGCTCGCCATATCCGTTTAGCCAGACGGTTAGTCTGGACCCCCGACTGGATTGTCCTAACATATGATAAAAATGCTCAAATGAAAAATGCAGGCGAGCGAAGCGGGCCTGCTGATCTCATTTCTGGACGATCCAGTCGGGGGTCCAGGGGGCGGAGCCCCCTGGCTAGACGGATATGGCGAGCAAAGCGAGCCTGACGGCTAGTATATGGATCTAAGACTATGAACAAACTGAGGTATTTTGTTACACTGAAAAATTTAACTAATTGATCTAAACTTCAAAAATTATTATACAGATCTGTTAAGCATGAAGATAATTATTATTAAGCTTCATATTATTTCACAATTAAATCTACTACATCTTTTCTTTCATTATAAAACATTATAAAACAATCATGTTTATTTATGAACAATCATAACTGTCAACTGAGTACAGCACTTTGTATTGATAACATTATTTGATCAAAGAATTAAGAATCTATTCTCTATCAATCATTCTATTACATCCTTCAAAGTATACTGATAGTTAGATGTATTTAATTGAATAGAAAAATCTATACCAGGCTATCTACCGATGTACTGATATGAATTACATCTATACTGTATGCAAGTATTATTTACTATCGAATCATCATAAATAATTATACATCCAGTACAAAATAACAAACCATACAATAATCTTACAATATCAATTCATTTGGAATGGCCTGCAATTAATTAATTTGTATGATTTGATATGTACAATGCATTGATATGAGAGAGCTTTGTTAATTTACTCTATTAGGCCACTACCTAGTTCATTCATACTCTCAACTATTGGTTAATATTTTCAAACAGCTAACATCTATATTCCACAAGTTTATAACTACGGTAGGCCTGCATTATAATTATTATGTATGTTTAGGTTAAAAGTTTAGCACGTGATCGCTAATTATCTCTATCAGTCACACACCTCCACCCATTCACTCACGTTGGTTACAAAAGCCTTTCGTTGGTTTCGAAAGCCAACTCACTTTCCATAGAATATAGGCTAGGTTTCTTTAATTCAAACATAGTAAAAACAATAACAAGCTACAACAAGAACCCCTTCACTATCCCAATGGCTATTCAACAGCTTATATTTCAAAATACATTCAGTTGATGAAATTTATAGAAAATGTTTCTTTTAAAAACAACAACCTTCCGAATGTTCAACATTATGGTTCTATTTGGGAAGCTATCCAAATTTTGTGGCTCAATGTATACAATAGATCCGTGCTACTCAGCTATCAAATATTGGCTCATTTAGTTTTTGAGTGTTTTTTCCTGGCTTGACTGGACACGTGTTTTCTTGTGTGGTGATTGGCGAGGGGGGTGGGTGAAAACTTACAATCCCCTATAACTATGTTAGGGTTGAGGTAGAAAATCCGTTAATGAAGGTAGAAAATAGATAGAAAATCAAGGCCAGAGACATGCTGTTATGTCGGTGGGGGGGTAATCTTTAAACACTCAATAACTTTGTCTAGTGATGAGCTATCGATTCCTTTCTTCATGGAATATAATAGCAGGGCTTGTGTACTTCATATTGGCTCATTTAGTTTTTCAGAAATTCAATCATGACAAGGCTAGAAACGTTTTTTCGTGTGTGGTGATAGGCGAGGGGGGTGGGTGAAAACTTACAATCCCCTATAATTCCCTTTGGGTTAAGGTAGAAAATCTTTTATTGGAGGTAGAAAATAGTAGAAAATAGGTAGAAAATCTTGGCATAGTTGGTTTGTTTAAATTCAAATGTGGCCGGGCCAGAGACATGCTGTACAGAGGGAGGGGGGGGAGTAATCTTTAAACACTCAATAACTTTGTCTAGTGATGAGCTATCGATCCTGTTCTTCGTGGAATATAATAGCAGGGCTTCTGTAATCCATATTGGTTCATTTAGTTTTTCAGAAATTCAATCATGGCAAGGCTAGAAACGAGTTTTAGAGTGTGGTGCTAGGCGAGGGGGGTGGGTGAAAACTTACAATCCCCTATAACTCCGTTTGGGTTGAGGTAGGAAATCGGTTATTGGAGGTAGAAAATAGTAGAAAATAGGTAGTAAATCTTGGCATAGTTTGTTTGGTGAAATTCAAATGTGGCCGGGCCAGCGACATGCACGTGACCTTTACATATTTTCGCCAATATCTCCATTATGCGTGATTCGATTTTAGTTTGGTTTGAGGTGAAAATAGTAGAAAATAGGTAGTAAATCTTGGCATAGTTTGGTTAAATTCGAATGTGGCCGGGCCAGCGACATGCACCTGACCTTTACATATTTTCTCCAATATCTCCATTATGCGTGGTTAGATTTCAGTTTGGTTTGAGGTAGAAAATAGGTAGTAAATCTTGGCATATTTGGTTTGGTCAAATTCAAAGATGGCCGGGCTGAGAGGTCATTGACCTTTCTATATTTTTGCTCATATCTCTGTTATCCTTGAGGTACAAAATCTGTTATTGGAGGTAGAAAATAGTAGAAAATAGGTAGTAAATCTTGGCATAGTTTGTTTGGTGAAATTCAGAGATGGCCGGGCTAACATGTCCCTGGCCCGGCACTTTAGTTTATTCAATATCTCTGCTATCTTTGAGGTAGAAAATCGGTTATTGGAGGTAGAAAATAGTAGAAAATAGGTAGTAAATCTTGGCATAGTTGGTTTGGTGAAATTCGAATGTGGCCGGGCCAGCGACATGCACGTGACTATTCCGATGATTGAACCGTACGATTGGCCGTTAGCTGTTGACCAAACAAGTTGAACTCAGTCATTGACTGAAACTACAAACTTCCAAGTACTGAGTTCCAAATAATTATGGTGATGGAATAAATCAAACAAATACAAATCAATAAAGAGAATCCGAGTAACTAAAGCAACCAAATGTAAAGAATGAGTGAGATTTGAAAAATTTGGGATTGCTATATTGTATAAATTCTCCGAATATGTGTATCAAACACAAAAACACGAAAAATTGTATACATTTTGGTGAACTCCTAAGAGAATGTTCACGTAATAATATTATCATTTTTATTCAATAAATATATTCATCTGCAACCTAACAGTGAAAATCATTATACAGAGTGTTTAGGAACTCCCTAGCAATACACTAGGGCATTGTTCCTTAGAATTTTTAGAATTTTTAGAATCATTAGAATTTTTTTTAGCCTTGTCTAGTTGACATTAATAATCGTGCAAATTTTCAATTTCGTATGTTTAACCATTATTTAGAAAAAAAATAATAAGTGAAAAAAGCAAAATGGCCGCTGTGTGAATAACTGAAGACTTCCGGACAATTTAAATATTATATTTAGATAGGTTTATTACTCAGGAACAATGCTCTAGAGTATTGATAGGGAGTTCGTAATCACCATGTAGAATGATTGAGTTTCGTTTAATACAAACTCTAATAGTATGAAGAAGGCCCACTAGTATCCTACTGGGCCTTAAGGAGGAGCTTCAAATCATACTCACTCTTATTTCTAATCACACAGTGGCAGAATAATTATAAATATTCATTGAATGAGAATTATTCACAGAGCTCTCTAATAAATCATCGGTTTTGTGAAAGATGCAATCCTTCTCATCAATGTTTCACCACAAGACGACCAGCTCACTTTAATCTTCCAGGGATTTTTATGAGAGCAGGATTTATTATAGGGGAGTGAATTGAATTTCCAATATTAAGGAGAGAGAATGTTATTTATGTCCCGGAGTAGCAAATTGTGGAATTGGTAATTCGGGGAAAAATTTCACTGTAATTTTTTATTCCCAGTTATTACTTACTTCGTGACGCTACAGTCCATGTAAGACATTCATTTTCCGTGAAATGCCGTTCCATCTTATCGTACTGATGCCTTCCTCCACCATTTTTCCAAACAATTCTTTCCAGATCACCCTTTACTTTCCTCTACATTGAACCTCGTAACAATATTCAATGATCTGTAAGTCAGTAAGTCTAATACTCTCCAATCGTGTAGTAGTGGTATAATAATATGAGTTTATAACATCTATAAAATAAGGCACAAAACTATACTATTAGTTCTGTTATAGTAGATCTCGCGTAGTTATAAACCACATCCTTTCCCAATATTAGCCAGTCATTAGAGTAAATGTTGCCCTATGGTGTCGTGTCGACGAGATATCGGTAAGAAAACGGAAATGGCTTATTGGGTTGACGTATCGCAATACTAATCATATGTTGTAAACAACTATCATCGAAAGCAAATTTCCTACAAAACATACTGTCAACTGGTCAGCCCAAGTTGAAAGCAGAGAAGAGTCAAGATAAAAATCTATGTTACTCTGAATAATAATAATTTCAAGCGTCATTGCATGCAATTATCAATTCACTCGACAGCTGATCAATCATAGATGATTCTATAGTCTGATTTTCACAGCAGTGATATTGGACCATGAAGAGCATACCTTTCCCTTTCATATTATCCCTGAAATACAACATTTCAAGGAATCTTATATATCTAACTCATGTTGACGTGCAATTCAAAAAGGAACACACCTATCAAATTTCATGAAAATGTACTGCCGCTTTTCGCCGTAAATGCAGAGCACATAGACATACATAAATACATAAAGAGAAATACAAACTGTCGACGTAAATCTCAAATAATTAACAACTGATTTTCTCTCAATCTGAATAGAATATAACTTTGTCATCCCGAAATATTCAAGAAAACTTTATAACAAAAGAATCCTTTATAACGATTGGATTTGATACGACAGATTCATGTATATGAAGTGATATTAGTTACCGCACATTTAGTGCATCTAGCAGTATAATCCATGTAGCTGAGCTGTCCGAAGTGATACTAGTTTTTCAGTTCTCAGTCATGCATGCGCTGAAATAAACTGTCAAACTGGGAATAAATTTGAATCTGCAGTCATTTTTTCATTCAAAATTGGTGTTCATTATCCTAAATTATACTAATTTGATCATTGAACTGGAAATTCTCTATGAAGGTCATCAATTTGCTCCTTGAATGAGCATAGTCTTGCGGCATTGCATTCACAAATGGAATTGAAAAACAATCCATGTAGACTGTGAAAACTTTATTTACAATGACGAAATGTAATGTACTCGCAGCTTCAATGATAACGTAATCATGAGAAACAGCAAATATTCTCTGTGCTCACACGATTCATGAAATGGAAGGGATTTGAGATGATGCGAAATAGCAATTATTGCTACCATTTATGATTATCTCACTCACTCCATTTTCAGGTATCTAATTGAATCAGATTGTCACTTAGCAGTCCCAAACAGAATATCTCAAAACCAGGAACACGTTGATAATGGTTTCAGATGATTATTTTTGGTTCCACACGTTTATTTATTCCAATTGATTGCCATGTTTGAATCAGCTAGATAAGACTCTATCAATTTCATTCAATCCTGCCGGTTTAAATTCCGCCAAGCTGTTTGATCACCCACGCACTTTTTGTCATCATCCGGTAGGAAAAGCATAAATTTGTTTCACATAGATTTTGCAAAACTCGTGAATACAGCGAAATATCTTTCACTGACATTATATGTAAAACTGAGTTAGAAGGAGCACATCAAAAGAGCTTGATTTTAAGTATGGGCAAATGCACTGACTGCTTGGTCGCCAATCCCTATCTTTGAAAAAGCAAGATCATTGTATAGAAGGTGAAACAACGAAACCTTGAAACCGATTGAGGTATACTTTTCTTTTCATTCTCTCAACTCAATACTACCCATTGTCTTAAATTTAATTCACCTAATTAACCGTAAATTTCTACAGAGTTAGCAAAGCATTCTTGATTATGATCATGCCAATAGGACTCCCTCTCATACAAGTGCCAGGCATAATAATTTTAATACTTTGTTAAAGTCGCTACTGGTGATGAATTCAAGCAGAGCTTATGATTAAGGTGAACTCTAACACTTTAGCTCAGTTGATTGAATTAAATTTTTGATTCTATAAATTGAAATACTAATGATCAGAATGAAAACATTATCCAATATACATATTATCTCAATTGATTTTTTTTGCCATAGAGAATGGAATGTTGATTATTTATTCAACTTATAACTGAATATTTTTTTTCAAATCTGGAAGAATGCATTAGAATTGACTTGATAAGAAAAATACTGAGCAGGACAACATGAAGAACGATCTAGAATTTTGACAAAAGATTTGAAATGAAATATACCAATTTTGTAGAAAGATAATATTATTCTTATGTTTCAGCTCATTGATAAATTTCTAGGCTCAAACTTGATCAGAATCATTATTGGTTGAGACTAATCTTTCGTGTTGATGTTTAATGCTTGATATCCATCCCATCTGTTGTATTTGATAAGTGTTATATCGATCATATTCAGCTCAAAATATCTTCAGCTCTTGCATGTTGTAACTCGTAAAGAATCATCACATAACGATTGTTACTACTCACTTCTTGATATCGATTAGGGGAGAACATGTTTTTTTTTTCTAAATCAGATTACGTTTATCCATTTATCTACGACCATGTTATAATGTAAGCATATAATGTAAGCACAGAATCACAATCAATCTCATAACAAGGATCTTTTCGCAATAGATTTTCAAAACTATACTATAATGAGAACATAATAGAATGACTAACATTAAAACACGGTTTTTGATGCTGGCAGCAGGTTTTAATTTGTCAACTTTGAACTGAATCAAGTATTCAGTTTGACAACTAATCCGTGTTGAGTACGTTATCAGTTTGTCTTGTTCATAGTACGTCAATTTTGCAGTTCGTCAAATTTCTATTTTCTCTTCTTTCCAGTATTTCAAGTTCCAATTTCGTCAACTTACTGTTCACTATCTCTGAAAAGCTTTTCACCTATTATTCCAATCTTCTTATCATATATAGACCAGTGGTTTTATTTTTAACTTTACAAAAAATCAGCGATATGATTCATTGTTTAGTGGTCGTAGATAAAATAATAGTGTATACAACAGTTTAATTTGTCTTTGAAGCACATTTGAGATGTTTAGGACACGCGTTCGCTCGCTCACTTGTGTCTTCAACTCTACAAAATAACAAAATAAAGACTCTCATTATAAAACTGCTGTATAAACTACCATTAATCACAATAATTACAATAAAAAAATATAACACAATCCAAAAATATAGAATTTAATGGGACGTATAAATTTTTCCTCATCAATTTAACAAATACTCCAGATTCAAAATCAGTTTTGATTTGGATTATGAGTTATTAGACTAGCTTGTTTTCCCCCACCTTCACGGCATATCGTTTCCCAAGAAGTTCCTTGTATGGAAATTATCCAACGGGAATTCTAGAATTAAAAGTCGGTAATTGATTGTATTGTCTGATGACTTCATCAATTACGGTTTGCTTGAAATAAAATTCTTGATTTTTGCCTGAACCAATCAACTCTATAAATGTTCCACGTATGATCCAAGCAATATATAGAAGAAGTTTTTGAATAGCTTCTTTGTATGTTATACATTTTTTAACCTGCAACTAACGACTCCTTATGCGGAACTTGAACGATCACAATCTACAAAGCACTGACTCAATTACTCCTTTCAGCGCCAAGTTCTTCAAGTTCTTGAAGTTGAATCAAATTTAATCAAATTCTATCCATGTATTAAATACAAAAAATGTACATGAAATAAATTAAATATGAATAGGCTCTCCGCTTGGATGACAGGTCCGTGTGTGGGGAGGAATATCCACGTAGCTCTGGCAAAAATGCTGAAACAATTATTTTCGATAATTTACGCATTCAAATACATTCATCGAATTGAAAAATGGACATGAATTATAATATATCAATCACTTTAGGAAAATGAGAATTGCCCAAACCTAACGATCGTAGTGAATAGTTTTGCAAGAGTCTTTTAATATATAATCAATTTATAAATCTTCATAACTTGAAATTGAAATTTATTTATTTTTTATCTTTTTTATTGATTCCTTTCACAGAAAACATAACAAATTACAATTTAAAAAAGTAGGAACTAAGTTGACCACTCTAACCAGTGGTTCGTGATCAACTAACAAAAAAAATAAAATAAAGATAATCATCATTACTAAAAAATTACATAATAATTATAACTTGATTTGAAATTATACAAAAATAAAATCCATTGATTTTTGAGTCCAGCATCAATATTAAAAATTTCTTGCTCTCCGTGACGTCTGCAAACCAATGTGAACAAAAATATACAACCAGTACAATTTATCTTGAATATTCAAAAAATATAGTCTATCATTATTATTTTATACGAATGTATTAAAAAACCATTACTACTCTACGATATATTTCTCACGATTCTAATTATCGAAAAGAGAAAAAAATGTATAATAATGTTTAATCTGTACATTATTAGAACCTGCTTTTTTATAAACATATTCATACTCATGTCAGTGTTGCATCAAGAAAAACTAATTCTTGGAAAGACATTAGCCAAGCTCTTAAAAGTTTTAAAAAAGATTCAATATTTTCAGATGATTTGATTTCGTATGGTAATTGATTGAAATATTTTGGAGCTACATATTGGAACGATTGCTTGAAAATTGATTTATTGACTTTTGGTAAACGAAACATTCTTGTGTGATTCTTCTTGTATTGTAATATAAATTCTCTGTACCAGTATTGCCAGCTCTGACATAGAATAGCTTTAAGACTTTATATACAGAAAGATGTAAAGGTAATGCTCTTATGAAGGAAAATAATGGAAAAGAACTTTCTCTTCTAGTACTGTTGCACATTATACGAATCATATTATTCTGAGATACTCTCAGCTTTTCAAGGTAACTCTTACAAGCCCCCCCCCTCCCCCCACAGCTGAGAATCCCATATTGCAGTCTGGATTGCACTAGTGCAAAATAAAATACTCTTGAGATATTAAGATCACAAACATTTTTCAAGAGATAAAACGTTCTCACCGATGATTTAATTCTCTTATGCAAGCTTAGATTTTTAAACGTAGTAGTTCTTTCTATCTTTTCACATTTGCAATTTATTCTGTTACACTGCAAATCATGAAAAACCAGTGGTGATGGAAAATCAAAACTGTTTGTTACACTAAAATTCACATACTTTGTTTTATTTATGCTTATCTTCATTTTATTATTATCACACCATTGTCTCAGTCTTGTCAGGTCTTCATTGATATTTGCCCATATCTCTTCTATATTTCTGTGGGAGTACAAAAGTGCCACATCATCCGCAAAAGCGCTCACATGGCCATGTAAGGGTGACTCTAGTAAATCATTAATAAAGATCAGGAACAAAGTGGCTGATAACACTGATCCCTGAGGGACACCTGTTCTGATAACGAATGGTGAACTAAACTGATCCTTAACTTTGACTTTCTGTATTCTGTTGCTAAGAAAACTATTGAACCACTTATTTGCCGTTCCTCTTATGCCCACTGCATCCAGTTCAGCTAATAATATTTTGTGGTCTACTACGTCGAACGCGGTTTTGAAGTCGATATAGAGTCCAGTTGAATATAATTTGCATTGAAACTATCATAGATGTTTTCAGTTACTGAAATAAGGGCGTCCTCCGTTCCAATTCCTTTTCTGAAACCAAACTGAAAACGACTGAAAAAGCCTATCCTGTCTATACAACTAATCTGCTCCTCATAAGTTTCTCAAATATTTTTGAAAAAACGGATAATAAACTAATTGGTCGGATGTTGTCAAGTTCCAATGAAGAATGTTTTTTTGAAAATTGATATTACTGTGCTTATTTTTAATCTAAAGCTTAAAAGTACTATATACCTATAACTTATAGGTACAAGAGCTCAGTTATCAAATCCTCTGACCCAGCTTAAACGCTAAAATGAAATGTATGGAAATATTGATAGTACCCTGGAAAGTAAATGAAGCGCCTTGAATTTTGATTTTAAGATCAAACAATAGTCTGAACTTCATTCGTTTTCAGCTCCATAATATATAGCTGATTCAGTTTTCAGCTACAAGTTATAAAAGCATTCACTGTGATCAGTGTACAGACTGAATCCATTGGCATCAGTTTACAGTGGATAAATCGGATATGATCATATGCATATATGATAACATGCTGACCTGGAAAATCGAGTATGATTGAATTCACTCAGCCATGAACATGGGCATATGCATGAACAGCTAGGTGTGAATCTAGTAGGTTGGTTATACATCGATGTAAACAGCATATGAAGTACAAATCAATCATCAGAATGTATTTGTTTTGTAATCCAATCCACACTGCAATCAATTAAATCACGAATAAAATAACTTTTGATTCTAGGGATGTGACTTGATATTCAAACAATATTCTCATCAATTCTATGTATAGTTTTTGAGAACTTTTAAAACCATTTTGGAGTGCAGCTAGTCAAGTATGAAACTAAGCGTATCAGGATACATATTGATTTACTGAAATGGAATTAATACTGTTTGAAGAAAAGTTTAAAATTACAATTTTTCCCACACTGACTGTTGCTTAAAAAGCTCTAGGAACTCTGAACTGAGGATTCAGCTACCAAAATGAGATATTCTTATAAAACGTTTCCTCTGATCACTATGCAGTCTATACATCATTCTTCAACCACTCTGTTGAGATTCAAAGGAGACTTTCAGGCTAGATTCAGTCATCGGTTGGTTATACTATTTATCTTGAGGTTGAAAACTTTTCTTTCAAATCCTATTCCGATCAGATTGTATAAAAATATCATGTTTAAAATCTCTGAAATTAATAATTAATTCCAAACCATAATTATTCTAAAGTAATCGAAAATATATTTTCAAACATTTCATCCTGATTTGTTCTCGTTTCTTCTTATTATTTAAACTTTTTTTCATTAAAACCAAGATTCACAGCATTATGACTGTATATTACGTGATAATGCTTAAAATTTTCAATAAAAATCTGAACGTCCATAATAGATTTTTTCGTTGGAATATAAGACTTATCCAATATTTCTGAAATAGTTATGGTATTTTTCCTCGTTTCAATTTCTATATCACCCCTATTGAGATATCGTTGACCTCAAATCCTCTGTGTTCTAGAAACGGATCTCAGGTGTCAAGTCGGAGAAGCGGACGTAGATTCTTCCTCTACATAAATCTTGAGAGAATTCTTCATGAGAAGTAATTTATCTACTTGACTCGTACTGGGTGGAATCATCTGAAATCAGATGTTGCCATCTTGTTCCTTCCTACCTGCCAGTTTCCGACGAAGGTTTCGCGCCCTTTTCGATGTAAACTTTTAGCGCCAAGTTCGAGAATTAGAAGGCAACGATCAGGGCCAAATTAGTTTACCACAGAGCCCTACGCCTTCCACCCCGTTTGCCTTATTGCAATGGGAAAATGTGCGACAGCAGAATTTACAAAGATGAGCGTACTCGCATTCTTTGTAATTTCGTTCTACTCGCTTGACAAGGAAAAGTTTCCAGCCATGAAATATCGTTAAAATTGAATGGAAACGTTGAGAAATGAGTGAGTGCAAGCGAGAAAGATAGCAGAGAGAGTGTGAATGAAAGGAGGGAGTGTAAGGCAGATTGAGAAAAAATTGAAAGCACTGCTCACTGAATAAAAAACTAAGCAATTAAAACCGTATGACGCGAGATCTTCAAAAAGGTTATTGAGTTGGATACCTTCAAATTATACGTGCCATTCCAAACGAATTTATTAGTGTTTGATTTCAACATTCCAATTGTTGTAATTTTTCGTGAGGGAGAAGAAGAATAACCTAGTATGCAAAAATGTACATAACATCAATTATCAGAGTCTGATAATAGTATAGTTTGGTAAGCACTGGAAACACTATCTTATTCTAATCTATCTCCAATGAGGAATATGAAAATTCAATGAAAATGAATATATTTCCATCGAGGCAAAAAATATACAAGTAGTTATGATAGTTTCAACTATATCAGTAATTAATTAGGAGATTATTCAATTGTCAGTACCTACATGAGTATGCCTGTATTTTTTCCTTGCAAAGTTTCTCTCCTCGTTCGCGAGATTCTAAGGAAAACATTTCCTTAGATTTCTCGATTCCGAAAGCGCTATCAAGTGTATATGAATGAATAGGGATAGACTGATAGTACCAGTCAGAGAGGGTGAGAGCATTGCATCTTATATGTATTGATTATCCTCTATTACTTTTTCTCTTTTATACTTTCTCCAATACTTTTCCACTGTAATACTGGATAATGATCAATAAGTTGATGACTATCACTGGAAATGTACAGTGAATTATTATACCAGGTTTGATTTGAACATGATCGTGATACAACTGAATTTTTTTATGATACCTCGAAATCTGCTGAATCTAGGCTTCGTGAAATGCAGACAGATTCCAGAAAAAAATTAGCTTGAAATAATTGCTCCAGCTTGAAAATGTAGGTTCAAGTCTCACTTGTTTAGTGGAGAACCAAGTGTTTTGTTTTCAAGTGCCACTTACATTCACTCTTCAGTACTGATTAGCAATTTCCTGTTCAACTTATCTGAAACTTAGCTTGATATACAGACTTTATACTTGTGGCTCAGAGGCTAGTATAATCTCTAGTAAGCTCTGATTTCCCACAAGAAACGACTTTCTAACATTTTGCTTCAGAAACCTTTGATTACACAAGACGTTCTCAAGAATAGGTAAAGAAGACACTATGGATAATATTCAATAAAAATTAATAGACTTCACTCTTCAAGAGTTTTGAAAAATAAGGAATAAAAGTACTCATTACAAATGCACTAAAAGGGCCCTGTTGGATGATAAAATACAAGCTGATAGTTCAATACTTCCCATATTCTAGTAAACAGATGAACACTGCTATTATTATTTTGTATTTCATTATGCAATAAGCTCATCATCTATGATTGTATCAGTGGCGGATCCAGAAGCCTGGTTTGGGGGTGTGGATTTTCTTTCGCTGGGGTTGACACATAAACTCTCACTTATGCATGGGTAGGACGGTAATAGAACTACAATAATTAGTGGAGAGTTTCAGGTGTTTCCCGAACCAAGAGGAGTGGATCTTTCAATGTACATTTTTGTATTTCCATTCACATCGTAATTCCATTTCTTGTTACAGGCACCAGTGAATGTATATAGTATGGTAGAGCCATTTCTCAAGAAATACAATTGATAGGTTAAAGGTAAAGCCTATATCAGGTGCCAACTCCTGTAAGCATACAGTAATTCAATTAATACTTATACACACCCCACAGCTTTATTATAATATATGTGGGCCTACTCGAAATTTTTTCACAACACACTCTATTTTTCGGATGAGAAAATAATGAATAAATAGTGAATAATGAATAGTGCCAACATAGTCAATTGCATGACTGAACCATCCAAATCAAGGTAACATCAATGACACGATTGATACCAAATTCATTAGTGCTATATCTGTCATTATCTCTTCTCCCCTTTGAGCTCAACCACGTTTTCACTCTCCTCAAAGTAGAAATGAGTTCCAAGCAGTCAGCACTGACACAATACTTGGTAGGATAGTTTAATCGTGCAGAATTCGATTAGTGACAGGGAAGACGAACTTTTTCAAGTTTTGTCAACTATAATTATTGTTATACTAGTTCTTCATCCTTGTTCAACACATTGTGAAATTGAGCTCAAAGAAGCAAGGATGTATATTTTGAATGTGTATCAAAGAGATTTGTGGTACATAAGAGAAAGAGCAACGTAATATTTTAACAAATTTCAATAGGCTTCGTTGAGAAGTTTTTCGGATCTGATGATGAATGAAATAATGAGAAAGAAATAAATTATAACTTCAAATTCAACCCCACATACACACTTTTCAATCGGTGAGTAATTGATAATGCAGGCTGTATCTGTGTCTCAAGTACTTTTTTAGCAATCAGTGATACAAAAAGAAAAATGTGGGCAAGCAAAGCACGTGAACCGAGTGTGCAGACTAGTTTTGTCATATTCATGTCCGCAAGGTTGTGAAATGGAAATTCTACGATTGTATAAGTAACTCACTATTGAAAGTTTTTTACCATTTTAATTAATTTTTCTCGATATTGTTCCAAGACTTGAATCATTGATAGTTGCGAAAAAAATCATCCCATCGAGTATATTAAGAGCAGTATTTTAAAGAGCTCTACAATAATTTGAATCATAAATTCTACAAAATATGTACAGTACCGAAATAATTTCTTCGGTTTTCCCCGGAATATTCAAGACGTGTTTTTAGACTAGCCACGAAGAACAAACTTTCAAAATCGCGCTTGGATGACTTATCCCTTTCTATCAAAATTCTGAGTGTTGGAAATTTTCACGAAATACTCCAATAGTTTATAACTGTCGTTATTTTGTCCATGATCAATATTTTCGGGAAGAACAACTTCTTAGAAGTTCCCAAGAGCGGTCAACAAATCATTTCTCATCTAACTTTAGCACTGAAATTTTGGGCGGTCTTTCACTCTCAGTTATCAAGAATTCAAAAAAGAGCCAGCTCGCGTACTTCTGTGGAATGGTGTATTTCCTGAACCCAAATGTTACAAAAGCATTATTTCGAAAACATACCCAGCACAGTATAACACACATGTTATCATTTCTCCAAAATTCAATTCTCCTGTAGAGTTGTATATTCTAATAATTTCTTAAAAATTGTTTTTGTTTTTTCAAATTTAAATGAGTCAAATTCATTGAGTAATGAGATTTTGAAGAAAGAATCAATCCGCAATATACTCCTGTAAAATAAATATGATCAGTAACCAATAATTGACTACGTTTACCAGTTATTTTACTACTTATTCAACAAATAACGGAGAACATAAATATTATAAGAACACATATCAAATTCAATAAATTCATACACTATCAATTCCTGTAGAATATGAGAATGCCTGGAGTGGTTCCCTGATCTTCCCCAATGAAAAGTGTTTATATTCATTGCCTATGAGCGGTGTAGAATTGGTTTCAATAAAGTTTTTATAAGGGGGATTATTGGAATGTATTAAACCTACATGAACACACAGAACATGTCTTGCTCACTCACCGTCATCATCAAGCCAACTTCGTTTACAGAAAGTCAAACACAAAATTAATACTGTAGTAGAGTGTTTCTGATTTCAAAAATGGGTTTACTTTATAATAGGCTCACCAGATAATCATGGCCATCTAATACAATATTATTATCATATCTATTTCCACTAATTAAGAACAATTGATAATCCTATCCACTATTGGTCATGAACCTTAACATTTCTAGAAATTTATTATTGCTCAATATCAATGTATCAGTGGGTATCAATAATATCAGTGAATCTTCAAATCGACATTGTTACAGCTATAACAATATCATGAGTTAAATTGAACGTGCGGCAGGTATGCCTTCCGTTACACACATGAAATCACCCTATATACTAATAAATTCGATAATATATTATGCTTTTGAGTATGAATTGACTCCTAAGTCAAGATAAGCTGAATGATGAATAGAGTCCTGCAAATTGTCAAGTAGTCCAACACCTTGAGTATAAATCACCGGCGTTGCTAGTCAGAAAGTTGTGTGACGGGGTGACAGCACACCATCAACTAATGCTTCTTGCTAAGGCGTCAACTGAACATTATTTCTCTTCATTGTACACATCTGTCCAACAACGAAGGACAAAATCTTAGTTTCATCTTGTCGCACGTCGTTTGGGAAATAAACTTGCAGGCAGTGGGTTCTTGATAAATTACTCATAAGAAATGTCGAGAACGCTCACTTTATGAATTGACAAACTTATTGACAATTTCTTAAAAGCTTCACTGAAAATCACGTTCATTCAAGGCTCCGTAGAGTGGTGATATTTATGTTTGAATGAGACATTAATACGTGATTATTTTGTAGATTCAAATGAATTCATATTGAATAATTCTGATTCACGTTGGAAATCTGTAGTTGGTGGAATGCAAGTACAGATATCATCCACTGGGATGTAGGTCAGTATGCGTTATTACTCCTCTAGGATGATATTTCATATTGGGCTTCGTATGAATTATCAATCTATTGATTATTTCTTCACTTGTTCAATTAATTATTCTAATTATTCATAAATTTTATCAATTCACAACAGCACAGAACTTGATCAATGATTGTCAGGATGAAGCCAAAAGTCTCTATTCCCAATTTTGATATTTAAAATAGGCTAAGCATGTTTCATGTATGGTGCAATTTTATAATTATTATTGATCTAACTAAAATGACTACTGATACAATACCACGGAAACCACTGATACAAATAAAATACCACTAGCAACAATTGTACGATAGAGACATTGTCCTGATAGGCTCTCATAAAATCTGATAGAATGGGAAGTAAGAATATCAATGTGAATATGAGGCATCCTGCTCTTCATCCTTGATATAGACATTTTCAGAAAGTTTGGACGAAAAGAAGCTTTCGTTTTCTATGTACTGTGCCTTTGATATTCAATAATTGATTCCAGTCGTTCAAATTATGACTATCAGAGAACAAACCTTGCAATATTTTCAAATCTTCTATCTGAACAGCCATGGGACAAGGTCATTTCCTCGGATGACCCGAACACAAGTTCAACTAAATTTATTGAATTAATTCAAAGTGTGTATCAGCGTTCCACCTCGTCCCATACGAGGAGGAGTGCTGATAAAGGACTGAAGCCCTGGATCACTTTAAGCCTTGTCAGGGGAATTGGAAAAAGGAATAATTTACACAGAGTAATTAGAAGACAGCCGTTTAATGTGCAACTGATAAATTATTACACCGAGTATCGCCGTGTATTAAGCCGACTTCTTGAAACAACTAGAAAAGCTTACTATAAACAGAAAATATTTGAATCAACTAACAACCCTAAACAATTTTGGAAAACAATTAATGAAATATCTGGTTCAAATAACAATAAAACTCCTTTTCCAGTACAAAATTTCTTAAGCTCATGCTCCAGTGATAACCATACATTAAATTCCTCACTAGATATTGCCAATGACTTCAATAAATTTTTTGCTAACATAGGAGCTGATCTAGCTCAAAAAATGAGACAAAATAATGCCAATATCAGAACAATTCCATTTACACCACCTGACTCTGAATCCATATTTATTCTTAGAGAGGTTTCAGAACAGGACGTTCGCCAATGTGTGATGGGAATTCGGGGAGGCTCTGCCCCTGGCTGTGATGATATTCCCGTTAACTTGATAAAAAATAATATTGATATTCTTCTCACCCCGCTCTGCCACATCATAAATTGTAGTTTCAGAACCGGAATTTTCCCTGATTTGTTCAAGCTTGCCAAAGTAATCCCTCTCCACAAGTCAGGTAGTAAAGTTGACCTTAATAATTACCGTCCTATATCATTACTTAGTATTTTCTCAAAAGTTATTGAAAAATGTTTTGAAAAACAATTAACTAATTACATAAAAACTAACAACCTACTCACCGAGTTTCAATTCGGCTTCAGGGACGATTGCAACTCAGAAAACTGCTTTTATCGCTTAAGCGACTTTTTGAGGGTGGGTATTAATAATAATAAATACATTCTTCTTCTATTTGTTGACCTCACCAAGGCTTTTGATTCTATAGACCGCTCCATTTTGATGAGAAAACTGTATAAATATGGTATTGCTGGGATAGCTCATTCATGGATCAATAGCTACTTGTCTGAGCGTAAACAGATTGTGAGTATCAACAATACATATAGTAATGTTCAGGGAATAGACTATGGAGTAGTCCAGGGTAGTACCCTTGGTCCGGTTCTATTTCTCCTGTACATTAATGACATAATTGAGAGCAATATTATGGGGAAAATTTTGTTATTTGCTGACGACACTGCTGTGTATTTTGAGGGGGATAGCTGGAGAGAAGTGTACAGGACCGCAAATAGTGAGGTAGTGAGACTGAAAAAGTGGTTAGATAGCAATATCCTTAGTATGAATATTAGTAAAACCAAAGTCATGCCTATTTTTCTTCACAAAAAACGTGCCTCACCTCCCCAGTTGGATCTTAAACTTCACATGTGTGGTCGTGAGTGGGATGTTGAATGTGACTGCAGGTCAATTGAGTCTGTAAATGAAATAAAATATCTGGGTATAATTTTTGATAATAGATTGAGTTGGATGCAGCACATAGCCTACTTGAAAAATAAGTTGAGAAAAATGATCTTCGTTTTCTCTAAATTACATGGTATCCTCAATGTTAAAGAATTAAGAATGGTATATTTTTCATTTGCTCAGCCCATCATGACATACGGTACTATTGCATGGGGCGGTGCATGTGATGTATACATTAAAGAATTATCTATAACTCAGAAAGCAATTATCAAGGCTGGACTAGGTCTGGAAAGGACTTATTCATCAGATCTCTTGTTCAATTTTTTCAAAGTTCTCACTATAAAAAAACTTTTCATCAAATCTGTTATGACCTATGCATTTAAAAATAAGATTGTTTTCAATAATTCCTCTCAACACAATTACCTGACCCGCGGCTCATATCTCCATCATTCTGGTGTTTCACGTAATATGAGATCTGTCTGCGACAGAAATGTGACATATCTGGTTCACGTAATTCCACGGAATGCACCTTTGTTTGTTAGTCAGCCGGGGTAATGCTCAATATACCATTACAAAAGAGTATTGCAGGGGTGGTTATCTGCCTTAGATAACGACGAATGTGATCTGATTTTGAGATCTGCGTACGTCTAGCCCCGCTACGCGCAAACGCGGTTGGTTAAACTCCAGGCTTACGCTTCAAATTATTCTACTGTAGACCTATATTCTATACAAATTTTATTCCTCTATATATTTATTATTTTGAGCTTCCAATTTTCATCTTCTTTACCTCCATCAGTAATCAACCAATGAATTTAAATGCATTTAACAGCCATTTCAGAATGTTGGTGTGTGTGTGTATGTGTGTGGTGTGTGTGTGGCTGTCTTCCCCCTCCCTGTATGTGTGATTTGTATGTGTGTTGTTGTGCTACAATATTTCTATGATTGATTAATAATTTCTATTATCTAACATATCATAATTCAATTTACTTCTTTATTTAAGTTATTCTTTTCATTTCAATACAATGTACCTAGCCAAATCTAATTTCCAGGAATTTCTCTCAAGTTATAATAATTTAAATAATGTAATTACGAACTCAAACAACTCACAAACAGACCTGCGTGTCCATGTGAGTGTTGTTCCAATTATATCTTTTTATATATTTTTTATATTGTAAATGTTGGAAACAAATAAATTTGATTTGATTTGAGTCTTTTCATGAATTAAGAACTGTAATTTTGTAAAAAGTATAGTGTAATTTTAATTTAAATTTCAATTCATTCACAACACACAAAAATACAATGGGTAAAAGCAATATACAACAAAACAATAACAATAATAGTAACAATAACAGTAACAATAACAGTAACAATGATATTAACACATTAAAAGACAATATTGCTAAAATGATGTGTGCTGGAAGAAAGAGGGGGAAATACTTTGTTTCCCATGTGATAGGCAGGTAAGGTATAACTGAAAGGGAAGGGTTGATTGATTGATTGAGTACTTTATTCATGTAGATTACAACAATATATACTGGCTTATACACTTATATACAAGAGCTTACAATACAGCAAAATTATAGATGAGTTTACATAATATAGACTGAGAAAATTATTATTGAACTGTATATGATATGAAAATAGCAATTTGTGACTATAGATAATATTGTTATACATCTACATAAATTGGCGGAGCTTTGGACATATTAATGTCCATTCATTGGAAAGAATTTTCAAAATATCCTTCCCACTTACTCTCTACCAAAACATTAATTCAACTAAGGATTTATTTGAAAATGGAAATATTGTAAAAGTATTAATTAATCAATATGAATATTCAAGAGAAAAAAAACAGAAAATTGATAAAGTAAAATAATTATAAAGGTAGACTAGCCGTCAGGCTCGCTTCGCTCGCCATATCCGTCTAGCCAGGGGGCTCTGCCCCCTGGACCCCCGACTGGATCGTCCAAAAATGAGATCAGCCTTCAGACCATGTTGGCAGGACTGCCAGGTGTAAATAGATCGTTCCCAGTATTGCTCCGTGGTTTTTTAGTAAATTTCAAAGTTTTATTGCATATTCTAGGCTATACAGTGGTCAGTGTTATCATACAAGTGTTTTTCCATCCTTACTAACGTGAAAGTGAATTTTCGTAACATTCAGTATCGTGGTTTCATAGCGTATTGCTCGTCTCTGTATGCAGGTGAAGAGTTTTGTTATTGAAAGTCACAGTTATAGAAGATAAACAGTTACGAACGGGTCTGCTGATAACGGAACAGCACCCACACTTCACACTATCAACAAGCTATACTGACAGCAAAATCTCTATCTTGCAGTTGTTCAAAAAAATTCTACTTTCCCGGTATGCAGGCTGGCCAGTGTAACGTTCTCTGGTCAAAGATTCCCAATAAGATCGTCGATTCAGTTCTGAAATTTTACTGGTGAAGCCAGCTGTTGTTGACATTGAACTTTATCAAAGCAACACTCTCGAAAGAGATATGCGCGGTTTATTTTGAAATGCTCTTCACATTATAATTTCTGAACTACATCCTTTCTCTCTCAAACCCTTAATAAAATCAGCCTCTGTTATTCAGGAGCTTACCATTTCTCACCCAAAAACGCCTTGATAGCTCTCTGGGCTTTCCTTATTTTTCCACTGTCTCTATTCCTGATAAAATAAATGATCGAGTGTTTCAAAAGTAATTAATTTAAATATTTATTTCAATCATTTGTATTCAAAATGGTTTCTTTAATAATAAGTAAAACAAGTAAAGGAAATCCGAAGTTGACTTATGATAAATATGATTACAGAAAAGGTTCCGCAAGGGCATCAGGTGACATTTTGTGGCGATGTTTGGACAAGGCTTGTAAAGCACAACTAGTGACTGATAAATCAGTAAATGTCATAGTTGATCTATGATGCTAATCATAGTCATCCCGTTCCAAGTTCCAAAAATGATTCTATCTCAAGTGCTTACTGTTCTACTCCAAATATGACAAATAAGGATAAGAGTATATATATTATATATTATCTATAAATGAAAAATTATCTATAGATGAAATAAGGGACAACAATTTGGAGGGAATCGAACCAAATGAACAAAGTTCAATGATTAAGGAGTTAATGCTCCAAAGGGACAACCTGTTAATGGAGAATGAGCGCTTAAGGACTCAATGGGATGCTGCAATCGAGAGGTCTATGTCGAATGACATCAGAATACTGGAACTGACTACGGAAAAACAAACCAATGAGGTGTCTTCTCAAACTGATGAAAATATAGGTTTTGTTGAATCACAGATTGCATCACTAAACGACCAATTGGCATCCATGTCGACGACAATTGAAGTATTAGAGGCCGACAATGAGACGCTAAGGGATGAATATTTGTTGTCTATAGAGGAGGCAAAGAAATGGAGAGAGATGTACTTAACTTTGTCAGAGTCCAGGTCTAGTGATAATAATTCACGATTCGAAAACCTCATAGATCGGTGTAATGATCATAATAAGGGTGGAAAGGGTCGAAAACATCGGGGCAGAGTAGAGAAGAATGTCATTAACTCTATGCGAATATGAACATCTACAGTGACAGTCATGGTAGGAATATCCCACTCTTGACCAACTCCATATCACCAAATTTAAATGTTTATGGATGTATAAAGTCCGGTGCAAAATTTCAAGCTATCCTGGAGAGCTGTGTTGAACAATGCGAATCATTCACAAAAAAGGATACAGTGGTTATAATAAGTGGTACGAATGACGTTTCGTGCAATGAAGCAAAAAATGCAGTGAAATCTATAAAACGAACGATCAACAGCCTTCAAGACACGAATGTTATTATCGCTAACCTACCGCATCGATTCGATCTGATGAACAGTTCATGTGTGAACGTCGAAATAGATAAAACGAATGAACGAATTAATGACTTGTCAGTGCGTTTCAACAATGTTAAGATTTTAGATCTAAGTAGGACTAGTAGAGACATGCACACAAAACATTAAATTTGAAAGGGAAAAAATATATCCGTGATGAAGTAATTAGACTAAGCGAAATGTTCCATAATAATGATAATAATCAGGTTATTGAATTGTGTGACGGGCATTATGATGATAGGGGACATTTTTTAGGATTTTAAATTGTAATAAGGGCAAGAGTCAATTCACTTCCAAACAAGACGAATTTAATATTACTTGTGTTCACCAAAAAATTAACTTAGATTCGCAGAATAATAGAAACATTGATATTAGTTCTGAGCACTTGAATATTCTGAACTGTTCAAATAGTTTGAAAATAATTCATCAAAATATTGATGGAGTTATTAGTAACTCCAGAACAACCAGACATTCTTGTATTGAGTGAACATGGTCTGAAGGAATATGAAATAGCTTCTCTAATAATCAGTGATATGCTTCTAGTCTGTTGTTTTTGTAGGGATGATCTGAGAAAAGGAGGCGTAGCTATATTTGTAAGTCGTAGGTTTTTAGACATTACTTCCTCTAAGTTCAGCAAACTGAATATAGGTGATTTATGTAGCACTAGAAATATTGAAGTGTGTGGTTTCAAGTTTTATATAGGTGAGGATTGTTATGTTGCTGTGGGCCTGTATAGATCTCCAAGTGGAGACACAAATGTATTTTTTGAGCGGCTTGAAATACTGTTTGATAGAATTTTAAAAAATGTTTCTGATAGGATTATTGTTGCCGGTGATTAAAACATAGATATTTTGAATAATTCTCCCAATCGTAGAAAGTTAATTAATGTTCTACATCAGTTTGATTTACACTGCAGTGTTAAAGATCCAACAAGAATTACAAGATATAGTAGGACAGCCATCGACAACATAATAACAAATATTAATTGTGAATCCTATGTTGCACAGGTAGTACACACTTTGTTGTCGGACCATACTGCACAGTTTTTCTATCTACAATTAGCTCATGTTTCTGGTAGATTTAAAGCAAGTCGGATACCGTTTAACACTCCTGTGTACAGCTGCTCTCAGGGGAATATTAGTAATATGATAAGCTCATTGAGTATGGAGTCTTGGTTGTCTGTTTATGAAAAATCAGATGTGAACACACAATTCAAGCAGATTCATGAAATTTTTCTTAATCACATGAATGTGAACTGTACTTTAAAACAATCGTATAGAAGGAAGCAAAATAAAAGGAAAATTAAAGGATATTGGATTACGAAAGAAATTATTCAGATTAGAAACCTATTAAAATTAGTTAAGATCAATATAGATAATGGAGAAATAGTTGATAGGGAGCTGATAAAACGAATTCAACAAAATTATGATAGTGAGGTTATACAAGCAAAAAACAATTTATTAGTAATTCAATTTTAAGTGCACCAAATAAATCTAAGAAAAGCTGGGAAATAATAAATGAACTCAGAGGCGAAAGAAAAAACTGCAACCGAATATAGAGCTAGAACAAAATGGAGAAATCTCTACAGATCCTAAAGAAATTGCTTACGCTTTTAATAATTTTTTTATTTCAATGGCACCAACATTGAATATATTAAACTCAAGTAAGAATAATGACAAAGCTTCCTTTTCTAGGAAACTCTACCGTGAAAACTGTCTCTACCTTTTTCCAACAGATAATAATGAAGTACTTAATATAATAAAAAGTATCAGAACAAAAAGTAGTGTAGGGTTCGATAATGTTCCAATCAGCATAGTTAAAGCATGTTACAATCAAATAGTCGAACCTCTAGTTTTCATAATTAATAACACTCTTCAAACAGGCATCTTTCCGGATTTACTCAAAATAGCCAAAGTTTAACCACTATTCAAAAATGGTGTCAGAAATGATATTAATAATTACAGACCTATTTCCATTTTGTCAGCTTTTTCTAAGTTTTTTGAGAAATTGATATATAACAGGATTATGAACTATCTGGAGAAACTTGATTTAGACTAATATCTTCCTGCCAGAATGGCTTTGTGAGGGGGAAATCTACTATATCTGCCGCTGTATCGTCCATTGAAGGTATCATAGATAAGGCTGATAAAGGAGATTACGTAATCGGGGTGCTATTAGACTTATCTAAAGCATTTGATAGTGTTGATATCAAATCTCTCATCAGTAGGATTTCAAACGTCGGAATAAGAGGTGTTGGGGGTAATTTGATCAAGTCTTACTTGTCCAACCGCTATCAATATGTTACAATAAATTCTGATATCCAGGTAGTTGATTCAATGCCTCTCAGGGTCACAAGAGGTGTACCAAAAGGATCTATTCTGGGACCTTTGCTTTTTGTGTTGTACACCAATGATCTGCAATCATCTGTCCCAGTAGGTGTTAATGTTACTCTGTATGCCGACGATACAACCCTGATGTTTAATGATAAGAGCCTCAATGAACTTGAAATAAATGCCAACACTCTTACAAACCTCATTGTTCAATATTATAACGAGTCGTTTTTGTCAGTCAATCCAAAAATAAGAGTAAATATATGCAATTTGGTTTTAAAAATTATTTCTTTGAACCGGTCATTAATATTGGAGACTCAAAGGTAGAAAATGTCATAGAAGCAAATCTTCTAGGTCTGGTAATTGACAGAAGCCTTTCTTGGGATGCACATATTGAAAAACTTGCCAGCCATATAAGTACTAATTTATTTGTCCTGTGAAACATAATACGCTATGTACCCCTAGACACGGGAAGAGTCCTATATTTTGCATTGATTTATTCACACATTTCTCATGGCATTGAACTTTTGGGAGCTACAACTTTGCAGAACATGAATAAAATATTTATTTTGCAGAAAAGGGCAATAAGATACTTAGCAGGTTTAGGCTTCAACCACACTTGCCGAGATGCATTCAGAAATCTTTCAGTTCTCACAGTTCCTTGTATTTTCATTTATAAAGTGATTATATTAGTGGTGAAAAATATAAATAGCTTCACAACAAATTCAGATGTACACCATCATAATACCAGGCATAGAAATAATATCAGTGTTCAATATCATAGACTTTCTCTTTATAAGAAGAAGCCCAGTTCTATTGATGTGAAATTATTGAATAGGCTGCCAACTCATTTAAATCCTAGGACGCATTCCTTTAAAACAGACTTATATAGGTTCTTAGTTGATAAGAGTTACTATAGTATTGACGAATTTGTAAATGGAATGTAGTGTGTTTCAATGTTATTTATGTATGCCAATGTAATTTTAATGTTTGATTTACATAATAACTTGCCGTGTGGGTTATCTTTTATAAAGTTTTTGACTGTAAATCTTCCTGACGTTATTCAACTGTATGGAAATTTTCTGTATTATTGTTGAATAAAATGAATATTCTATTCTATCCTACTTCGCTCGCTTGCATGTAGACCTCAGCGGAACCTCTGTACCGAATTTGAGCGTATTATGTCAATTTGATCTTGAAAAACACCTGTTACTCTTTTGGCGTATCTTTGGCAAACAAAATTCTTCCACCTCAGCTAAACCTGTGTGGGTACTGATTTAAAAAATATATATATTTCCATCAACTATTGAAAAAGGTGAGGAAACGCAGAAAAGCTGAGAAAACGCTAATTTTGGGCGTATCTTTGGCATTATTTCAAATTCCTTCTAACACAACATTATTGCACCCCAGCTGAGCTTCTGTAGTAAATTTGAACATTTTCTGCTCATTTGTTCTCGATAAAGCTGTGAAAGCGCAAAAAAACGCTGGAAAACGCAGATTTTGGGCGTATCTTTGGCGTTATTTCAAATTCCTTCTAACACAACATTATTGCACCCCAGCTGAGCTTCTGTAGTAAATTTGAACATTTTCTGTTTATTTGTTCTCGATAAAGCTGAGAAAACGCTAAAAACGCAGATTTTGGGCGTATCTTTGGAAATTTTTCCAAATCCGTTCTTATTGCGCCTCTAAAGGGCCAACTGAACACACCTACCAAATTTGAAATGTTATGTCATATTTTTATCATATGCTAGGACGATCCAGTCGGCAGTCCAGACTAAACGTCTGGCTAAACGGATATGGCGAGCGAAGCGAGCCTGACGGCTAGTAAAATAATATTCCCAGGAATAGCTCTGATTGAAGTAGCAGTACACAATAAATTTTTCCGCGATGAATCAGGACCTCCTAAATAGGTATTTAGGAGGTCCTGGATAAATGCATTTCAATCTTCAACTTGGTGCCAACCTAACAAAGTCAACTCAACTTAATGCCAACCTGAAAAAATTTTTAATTTAGTTACCAGAACAACTGTTTCGAAGGGGTACTCTTTCTAGATTATTGTTCTATACTAACATATGGTATGGACATTTCAATTATAATTTTAAGATATTGGAATAAGAAGAATATACATGCTAAAAGACGAACTTGGAACCCTTAAAAACCACCCTTAGAGTTGGAATATCGCCAAAAGATTTCTTAGTGCGCCTCTTAAGGGCCAACTGAACATACCTACCAAATTTGAACGTTTTTGGTCCGGTAGATTTTTAGTTCTGTGAGTTAGTGAGTGAGTGAGTGAGTGAGTCAGTCAGTCAGTCAGTCAGTCAGTGAGTGTCATTTCGCTTTTATATACGCTATAGATAAGATCAAATCATTGATTAATAAAATGGGGTGGGCTGAAAGTTCAGGGTAATCAACTTTCAGTAATATACAACAGTATGCAGTGGATAATTAAAATAACATGAGTTTATGTATTATATATATATATATATATATATATATATATATATATATATATATATATATATATATATATATATATACAATTTATTCTATAACAGGTCTATAGGTTTCTATTGGTGGGAGGGTAAGGGATGGTTGTCATGTGATCGTTCTAGGGCTCAACAGTTTCAGTCATTTGTTCCAAAAGATGTTTTTTTCAAAGTCAGGATGAAGCTCGCTCGGCTCTCGATGGACCTGATAGAAACAGGAAGTGCACGACAGGCACTGACTGAAAAGGATTTTGTGAAAATAGTGGTTCGATGATTGGGTATCCTTAAAGTACTTTCTCCGGTTCTAGTATGTGAAGCATCTATCCTCCTACCTTCAGAAACAAATTTGAAATCATCTTTGAAATAGTTTGGATTTCCGTATTTCAAGATATCTCTAACAAGCTTGACTATTCGAAAACGTCTATGATCAGGAAGCTTCAATGTTGATCTGGCAATGTGGGCAGGGGTGATATGTTCATGTCGTCGAAGAGAGTAGACGAAACGTGGACAATAATTTTGGCAACGCTGAATTTATCATTCAGAGTGACTTGCATATCGTTGAGAACAGAATTACAATACATTAAATGTTGGAAGATGAGAGATTGAACCAATAATAATTCAAAGGTTTCTAGGGAGGATGTCGTGCATTTTTTGCTATGAATGCATCGCTGGAAATACCTTTTTACATCTTTTGTTCACTTGTTCTGACCAGTCAAGAGTATTATTCATAATAATTCCTAAATTTTCACTGAGCTACAGTAAGGAATGTCATTACCATCTACACTAATTTCATGAATCGATTCAAGGTCAATATTGTTTATAAGACGAGAATATCCAATTATTATGGGTGTGTGATAGGGAATTGGAAGAAGGTAGGTAGATAGGCATGGCTGAGGGAAGGGAAGATAGGATGAGTGAATTAACGATCCAGGAAACGGTTACAATAATTTAAAGATTGGAAAAAATTGCTTTCTATCCAATTAATAATTTCCTGCTTCATTTTCTTTGTAATTTTAGCATTGTTGAGATGTTGATCCGGAATTTTATTGATTATTATAGTACTTAGATAAATAAGTTGCCGTCTAATTCTTTCAATATTAGTATTATATAACAAATACTTATTTGAAGTAGGTCTCAAGCTGTAATGTCTATTTAATGAGTTGTTGGTGCATGGAAAATCGGTTTTATTTTTTATTAAATATTCAATCGAATTTTCAACATAATATAACTGTCTAACTGTCAAAACCTTGAATTCCTTGAATATAAGGTCAGACGAAAAAAGTTTGGTTTATTCAAAAAAGATTTTATTATTTAAATTGGTTAATTTATTCCTGCATTATGAACAGTAAGTTGTTCCAAATGGGGATTATAACACCCTCCTCCCCCCCATACTGATACTCCGTATTGCATTATCGACTGTACTAGGCCTACAGCAAAATAGAGCATTCTAAGATGAGTTGGATTCAGAATTTTTCTAGCTGCATAAAATTTGTAAGAGAGGTATTTCATGCTTCTGCAAATGAATTCAATATGGATATCCCATTTCAGGTCCCCATCTATATAGATACCTCGATATAAACAATTTTTAACTTTACTAATGATAGGACAAGTGCAGGAGTTGGGGTCAAGGTGGCAATTTGAATGGAGTTTCAAGTTTAATTCTCTGTCTGACTGTACTTATTTTTCGAAAGAAAAGGTAATATAGTTGGTTTTTTGTATGTTTAAGCTCAACGTATTTTTATCTAGCCACTTTATTATGCTCAAGCAGTTTTGCTCTGCAATTCCATGAACCTCAGCTATGTTCTTCCTGAGAAAATAGCTGCTGTATCATCCGCAAATGATATTTCAAATGATAGTTGAATTTTTAGGTTTTAAACTTAATAGATCATTTACATGAATTATGAAAAGTAATGGCGATAAAACAGTGCCCTGAGGGAGCCATAAGGGGTGAGTTCGGTGGTATTAGTTTTATTATTCACAGATAGGGATTGGGTTCTATCAGACAAGTAGCTCTCAATAAGGTTAAGGAAGACTCCCCTAAAGCCATATATTTGGAGTTTATCAAAAATAGAATCATGAGGGATGATATCAAAAGCTTTTTTTATATCTAATAGAACAGCAATGGTTTTTAGATTAGAATTAAGGTTCTGGGAGACGGTACTAGTGAATTCAATTAAAGCATCTTCGGTATTTCTACATATTTGGAAATCATATTGATTATTATTTATTATATTATGCTTGTTCAAGAACATCACTAGTCCTTTCTTAATATTTTTTTTTCAAAAATTTTTGCTAAATTACTGATAAGACTAATATTGGTCTATAGTTACTTTTGGTCTATAATTATTTTTCGAAATGTTTAGGAAAGTAGCCTTGCTCGAAATATTCATTAAAAATAATATTACTATTAAATTTTGTAAAACTTTACAGTGAAAAAACACTCACATTCTTTGAAGTGGCGACGTCCGTTTCGTGTTGGTATTGCACATTTTCAAGTGTGTGGTCAGTGGAGATAATGTTTTCTGCAAAGGTGGAATGGGAGGAAGGATTAGTAATGACTCTCGTGTGTTCTTTGAATATTATATTGAAATTTCTGGCTGTTTTACCTATGTAGAATTTGCTGCAATCTTTAAAATTTAGCTCATAAATTTCTGGTCTATTGTATTGATTTTGAGAGGTGTTGTGTGGGGACAAGAGTTTTTTGTTCAGTATGCAACCTTGTATTTCATTTTCTTGAATGATGCTGCTATTTTTTAAGTTTTATTGTTGTGGTATGTGAGGGTGACGAATGCTGTATGATTATCAGTGTTGTATTTGTCAGAGTTTTGCGGATTGTTTTTGATGTTTTTTATTTTGTGTATTAGTTTGTCAATCAATGATGGTTTGTATCCATTTTGTTGTGCAATATATTTTATTGTGTGCAGTTCAGTGTTGTAATCTGTGGTTGTCTGTGTATAGCAAGTCAAACAGAAACTGAAGTGTTTAAGGTTATGAGGGTGGAATTTGGTGAGAGTGGGGCCGGAGGGGAGTTTTGGCGGTTAATGGAGGAGGATTTAAATGAGTTTGTCAAACAGGGTGTGGCAGAAAAAAAACAACATAGAACTAAATAACAAACTTCAAAAAATACAGATTCCACATAGTTCAACATTGGCTTCATTTTACATCTCCAATCTGTACAGCAATTTAATTTAATACACAATAAAATACCTTGAAGATATGTTACAATCAAACAACACCCCACAAGACATTATGCAAGAAATAATAACTCTAACCAAACTTGTAACCTCACAAAACTATTTTCAATTGGATGACTCATATCTTGCATTCTTGCAGAGATTTTTGTTCACACAATAGAACAAAAACATATCCTACACAACCATGATCCCAAATCACACATCCAATCCAATAGAATACTCACTTGGTTCCGATATGTAGATGACATATTAATACTATATAGGGGAAACAAAAGACAGCTTGAAACACTACACACCCACCTCGACCGCATACACTCAAATTTGACGTTAACACTTGAATTAGAAACCAACAACAGCATAAATTCCCTGGATATCACCATAACAAACCAGAACCAATCATTCAGAACATTCAAAATATACAGAGAGCCCACAACAACAGACACCACAATCCATTGCACTTCAAATCACCGTATCCAACACAAACTTGCCGCCTACAACCACATGCCATACACATTAATAAACATCCCAAAGACTGCACACAATAAAATATATTGCACAACAAAATGGATACAAACAATCATTGATTGACAAACTAATACACAAAATTAAAAACGATCCGCAAAACTCTGACAAACACAACACTGATAATCATACAGCATTCGTCACCCTCACATACCACAACAATAAAACTTACAAAATAGCAGCATCATTCAAGAAAATGAAATACAAGTTTGCATACTGAACAAGAAACTCACTGAAAAAACTCTTGTCCCCACACAACACCTGTCACCAAAATCAATACAATAGACCAGGAATTTATAAGCTAAATTGTAAAGATTGCAGCAAATTCTACATAGGTAAAACAGCTAGAAATTTCAATATATAAGATTCAAAGAACACACGAGAGCCATTACCCATCCTTCCTCCTATTCCACCTTTGCAGAACACATTATCTCCACTGACCACACACACCCTGACATAGACAACAATCTAAAAATACTCCACTATTCCTACGAAAACAGAAAATTAAATGTACTAGAACAGTTTGAAATATACAAACACACCAAACAACAGCCAAACAATGTTCTAAATGACCAATTCAACTTTCCCTCCCACACCCTGTTTGACAAATTCATTTAAATCCTCCTCAATTAACCGCCAAAATTCCCCTCCACCCCTACTCACAACAAATTTCACCCTCATAACCTTAAACACTTCAGTTTCTGTTTGGCTTGGAAATATGCAATACCAGCACGAAAACGTACGTCGCCACATCAAAGAATGTGAGTGTTTTTTCACTTTAAAGTTCTACAAAATTTAATAGTTAAAATAATAGTGAAAACAAGATGGATAACCAACAATAAAAATAATAGTTATTGGTTCAGAAATTATGTGGGCTATTTTTTTAAGGATTGAATTACTAATATTATTAATTCCTGGGCTTGAATTAATTTCCAGTTCCTCAATTGTAGATCCAACCTCATTAAAATTTGTGGGTTTTAGGACAAACGACATCAAAACAGGTGTGATATCATTGTTATGGAAGCTTGTGAGATTATCCCTAACCTTTTGGGCCTGCCTTGATCCCACATTTGTGAAGAAATCATTTAAATTAGCGGCAGCAACTCTAATTTTGCAACCATCCTTTTTATCTTCACCAATGGCTTCATTTATATATCTCCAAAGTTTTGAACTATTATTATTACATGCTTCAATTTTGGTTTTGTGATGTACCTCTTTTGTTCTACTTATTATACTATTCAATGTGTTTCTTTTAGTTTTGTATTTGTTTATCGAATCTACATTATAAGGGTCTTTCCTAGCTTTATCATGCATTTTATCACGAACGATTATTGATTTAACTATACCTTCTGTTATCCAAGGTTCGATTTTCACGAGCAATTTCAATTACAGTTTTACTATGATTTATGGCATTTATAAAACAGTTTACGAATTTCTCAACAAGTGTGTCAATGCTCTCATGACTTCCAAAAACAACATTCCTATTTTCCTTCTCCAAATGATCAATTAGAGTACTGTAGTTAAGAGAGGTCTTGGTGTTATATTTATCCTCATCGGCCGTATTGGATTGATTTCTATCATTACCCAGGTGGAATGATACTGAAGAATAATGATCTGTAATATTGTCGTTAGGAATTACATTCCTTTCGTATACAGGATGTATTCAGTGAACATTGAACAAAGTTAACTACGGGTTGCAATGCTATCACTATCAAGCACTATACTCCCCTATTTACACTGGAACTCACGCTAGTGAAGAGGCATGAATGAAACGCTTTTAAAGTTATGTAAACTATTATTCTGACTTGAACTATGAAATATTGAAATTGAAATTGAATTGAAATTGAAATTTATTTATTTCCAAAAGTACAAAACAACAAACAGTATGCAGTAAAACATGATACAATATGATATAATACAAAAATAATGTTTTCAACATTTTAAACTAAAAATCAATACACTTCGGAAACAATATAGTACCCGCAAAGAAAAAACTGAGCGCGGATACGAGTTGCTTTTTTATCGTACAGCAGTGTGATTTTGGACGTATGATTTTGGATGTGGAGATGAAACTGCAGAAAAAACAGATGAAAGTCAAGTGAAACGAAACAAGAAAAAAAGACTAACGGAGATTTCAAAATCTCTATACACGCGATTTGACAATAGACAAACACACACAAGTGGGCTCACCAAGTGGGCTCATAAGCCTTTATCCAGTCGTGAAATTCACCAGCCTTATGTTTATCACAGCTAATTTTAATAATATTATCAGGAACTGTTTGTAAGATTTTATTTACTCTAAAATTTAATTGACGCCTACAAATTTCCAGGTCAATTCTGTCCTGTTCAACTGTCTGATTTCTGAGATTATATGGAGTTTCACGAATAGTAATTTCAATATTTTCCCTTTTTACATGTTGAATTAAACTCTTAATGTATAATTTTTTTAATTGCAAAACATCAAATGTTATGAACAATTCAGCACTCGGGAAACGTCTTTGTTTTCCAAGAGCCGCTCTTATGCTTTGTGCTTCTGCACAAAAAATAACCCATTTATGTAACAGTTTGCCGCACCACCCCAAGCCAGTAATCCATACTGCAAGATGGACTGAACATAATTATGCAGTATATAGCAATTTTGCAATACTCTTATTGTTTATTAAACTGATTCTATGGAATCTGTAAATCAAGTATTTCAACTTCTCACATTTATCATCAATGTGATAGTTCCATCTTAGATGTGCATCAATTATAACTCCAAGGTATTTAGCATGGTCAGAGTTTCTCCCAGTAATGGACACCGGCACGGGGTAGATGTGGACGAAACACAGGATGAGGCATGTATTTGTAGGTTTATATTTGTGGGTTGAGTACTGATGTTTGGTGAGAAGGTTATGAAATGACTTTTTTTATAGTTAAGTGTGAAGGTGTTATTATCTAACCAGGATTTGATAACCTTCAGTCCCTCCACTGCTAGGTCATTCACCTCCTTCCATGACCCACCCGTAAAAGTTACTGTGGTATCATCTGCAAATGAAATTAGAGTTCTCTCTTCATTGCTGAACCTGAGTAGATCATTGACATAGATGAGAAATAATATTGGGGAAAGTACAGTTCCCTGTGGTACTCCATAATCTGTTAAGCTAATTCGATGAGATTTATTTCCAACAGTTATGACCTGTGCTCTGTTTTTTAGATAATTTTCAAATAATTGCAATTGTTTGTCTCGAATTCCTATATTTTCTAGCTTTTTCAACAATTTTCTATGTGGTATTGTGTCGAATGCTTTGGACAAGTCTAGGAATACAGTGAGTGTTTTCTTTCTATTAACAAAATTATCCGTTACTATTGATATTAAATGTGATATGGCGTCCTGAGTGTTTTTACCTGCCTGAAAGCCATATTGATTTTTATGGAGTATTTTAAATTTTTCCAAATAGCTTATTATTCTTTTTTTTATTATCTTCTCCATAATCTTTGATAAATTGGAAAGCAGGCTTATGGGTCGATAGTTTGAAGGGTCATTCATATTGCCAGCCTTATGAAGTGGAACAACTCTTGCAATCTTGAACTCTTTTGGAAAGTGCCCATGCTCGAAACATTCATTAATAATGAAAGCCAGAGGTTTTGCTATGTATTCGGATATCTTTTTCAAACATACACTACTAATTCCATCAATGCCAGGTGAGGAGTTACTTTTCAACGAGTTTATAGTGTTTATTATTTCCTGTTCATTTGTGGGGAACCAGAACAAACAATTTGGAAGACTGGGAACACGACGATCAGTTGTATTATCTATAATTATATTCTCTTGTAATTTTTCAGCATATGTTTTGCCGACTTCAGGAAAATATTTATTTAATGTTATAGGTTCAATTCCAATATCAGAATTTTTTTTCTTTGTATCCAGTAATTCATTTATACAATTCCAGAGTTTTCTACTGTTGGATTTATTTTCTGTTATCTTATTTTTAAAGTAATTTTGTTTTGCTTCTTTTATTAGATTTCTTAAAACATTCCTATACCTATTGTATTCCATTTTCAGTTCAAGATTGAAAGGCTGTCTTGCCACGTTTTTAGACATTTTATCTCTTTTCCTTATACAGTTAACCAAACCAATGCTAATCCAGTTTTTTAGTGGTTTCAGTTTATGCTTTAGATTGACTTTAGTTTTTGAATTTGTTATATGGTTATTAAGTTTGTCAATAAATTTACCAGTCAAACTCTCTATGTCTGTGTAGTTTACTATATCATTCCATGTTTCGGTTTTTAAATCATCATTAAGTTTTCTATAATTTATTTTTTCAAAAACATTATTCTCATTTCGTTCACAAATGCGGCCCCTGAATCCCAAACAGAGGGATGTTCCAAAATGATCAGTGATATCAATCTTCAATATCGCCCCCAAAACCTCCTCTGATTCGGATGATTCATTCTTATAGAACATGTGATCCAGACATGATATTGAATTATTCTGTACTCTTGTGAGTTTATTTATATATGACTGAAAACCGTTTAAGTGTAGAAGGCTGCAATATTCATTAACTAGATTTGTGTTGAGATTTATGTTGATATTTATGTCACCGACCAAAACAATGTTTTTCTTACTATTTAAATCCTGTAAGCATTGGTCAAGGTCCTCAAGAAACTGACCAACCGGCAGTGATGGAGACCTGTATATCGCAAGAATCGTGATATCTTTTTTCAGCCATGGATCGTGAATATCTAAAATGATACAATTTGCAGATACAAAGTTACTATTTAAAGTTTCAGCTTTCAAATCAATTCTAACAAATATGCAAATTCCATTACACTTATTTAATGTAGCTGGTGAATCAATTTCATAGTATCCATTTAGATTGAAATTGAATTCATGTCTGTCCGTCATCCAAGTCTCTGACAAAACTATCAAATCATACTTCGTTTTACAGTTTTGCAGAAAGCATGAGAATTCATCAAAGTTTCTATTTAGGCTGCGTATATTCAAGTGCAATATATTTAAATACGATTCACAGTTTCCATGAAATTTACTTGAAGGATGGAATTCAAATACATTTTCTATTTCTAATGTTTCATAACAACCATCCTCAACATCTCCACCAAAATCATTCAATAATACCATATGAATGTCCGAAAACAACAACTAATGTATGCAAAAATGGAAATAATGAAAAACAAAATGGGATAAAGGAAAAAATATCAGTAGATAAACTAAAATATATGGAATAAGTAGCAGAAGCAAAAAGAGAAAAAGAATATATACATATATAGAGCATCCTGAGCACAGCCGTGCGTCATTTAAAATTTAAGCTAATTCAGCACAATATTATGAGCATAATACATTGAATAAAATGATTTTCCTTTTCATCAAGCCAGATAGGCGGAATACAATACAAGCTATAAAGACCAACGCTTCGAGGGTTTAGATTCTTATTCAACACAAGACAAAATAGTAGTGGTGTTTTGAGAGAGCTGCTTATCCAATAGAAATCGAGGGGTGTGGCCTCCCCCTTCACCCCCCCTGCCCTAGTCCGCCATTTTGGCCCCGCCCCCAGCCAATAGGAATCGAGGGGCGTGGCCACGCCCCCCAGTCCGCCATTTTGGCCCCGCCCCCAGCTAATAGGAAGCGAGGGGGCGTGGCCAAAATGGCGGTCCCCTTCCCCCTTCCCTAGTGTCGGCCATTTTGTCCCCCACCAAAGTCCCCGCCCCAACCAATAGGAGGAGGCAGGAAGTGCCCCCGACGGCCATCTTTGTTGTAGCAGGTGTTCTGTCAAAAACATCTGCCCCAGTCATCCCCCACCAAAGTCCCCGCCCCCAACCAATAGGGAAGAGGTTCCCCTACCCAGAAAGTGTCCCCAACGGCCATCTTTGTTGTAGCAGGTGTTTGCAACTGTCAAAAACATCTGCCCCAGTCACACCTGCTTCAGCAATTAAGTGGTGCCAACCTGATTAGCATATTAAAAATATCCCCACATTTAAAATCTTTAAAATCTTTAAAATCACAGATATCACTACTAGCACTAAACTCTCAAACTACACTACTACTACTCGAGGGTTTAGAGTCATAGTAGCGTATCTACAAAATTCCGTTTTATAGCTTATCTGACCTATCTAAATAACTTTTCGTGGTCTATTTAGTGACACAAACGCTTATCTCATTGCATTAGCCATTGGAAAGATAAGTGGATATCGTATCTACAATCGAGTGATAAAATAAATGACACAAAGGCATATGTTCTGTTACGCTTCTTTGACTTGAACAAAACTGAATGACACAAAAACTTATCTTCAGTTACGCTTCAGTTAGAAGTGACCTACATAATAGCTTATGTGTCAACTTACGCTAGTGTGACAGTAACTTTGAGCGCGAAAAAGCTCACAAAATCAATGCTAACATAATTTTCATAGCCCATAAGTCTTGATTCAACAAGATAATCAGACTAGCTTCTGTATTTTTTCCTGTTTGTGTTTTATTCTGATCAATGATCACGAAAAACAGAGGAGTTTTTTTTGTGTGAGTTGGCAAAGAAATGCTTGAAGGAAGCTGATGATTGTAAGTTGGAAGAAAGTTTATTTATTCATTTATTCATTCAACTTCCAACGGTACAACACAAATTTCACATGAAAATAACATAAAAAAGAGATACAAGCGAAGAATATATAGATAAATAATAATATACAACAATGCAGAAACATCTATGTGGATAGTTTGAAAGACAAAAATTAGAATACAGAATGAATCATAGTCAACATACAATATTACATATAAGTGGAAAGGCCCATGGAAGTTTACCACAGGGGGCATAAACAAGGAAGGGAACACCAAAATCACACATGCAGGTATCTCTTCATAGTTCTCCTGAGAAAGCCCAAGGACACCCCAAAGAAATCAAAATCAGCTGCAGCAGCCTCACAACCAGAGCGAAGTATTCTAGAAAGCCCACTATCATAGGCATAGGCTGTTGTGTGAGCATCTGCGGAAAATAGAACCTTGAACACAGATGTTAATACTAGCCAGAAGTTCAGGGCAGTCCAAATATCCATTGACAGTCTTGAAAAGAAGGACCAGGTCGTTGTGTTCCCACCTCAGAACCAAAGGGAGGAGATGGACTGTCCCTTAATCTCCTCCACAGGAACTTCAAAGTACTTGAAACTCATCCTGCAGCTCAGCATCCTCACGAAATGTCTCTCCACACTTTGCAGCAGGTTAATCTGGTATAGATGGAATGGTGCCCAGATAATAGAGCCATATTCCAACACTGGAAGAACAAGAGCCCTAAACAAAACCAAGACACTCTCGGGAGAACTGAAATCCCTGGTGGACCTAAATATAAAGCCAAGGAGAGATCTAGCCTCTCCAGTGATCACACTTATGTGATCCAGTGGGCTGAGAGACTGAGTCATAGTCACTCCAAGGTCCTTGAAACTGCATACTCTTTTCAAAGGAATACCTCTCAAGGAGTATTGAGAATCAAGTATACTTGTTCCACGCTTGAAAGCGTGGACAACACACTTGGTTACATTCAGAGCCATACCATTATCAAGGCACCACAAATCAAGGTTGTTGAGAGAATTCTGCAGAGATTCATGTCCTAAATCTTGTAATACCCTGTCGAATAACTTGACATCATCAGCATACATTAGAAACATGGATGATATGAAGCTTTTAATGTTGTTCATAAACAAATTGAAGAGGAGGGGGCACAAATGGGATCCCTAAGGGACTCCAGAGGGAGCCAGGAAAGGAGATGACATATGACCCTCAGAGTTCTGACAATCAGAGTTCTGTCCCTCAGATGGCTGTTTAACCACTTGAGCATGACACATGCACCTCATAATCATCCAGTTTGGCAACCAGGATAGAGGGGTTAACTCTGTCGAGGGCCTTTGAGAGGTCTAAATGAAGACAATCGACCTGGCAGGCATTCTCAAAGGCACTCATCAAATACTCCTGGAACAGGAGGTGGACACAACCCTGCTATGTAAAACAAATACTTGATTTTCACAAGTGCGATTTAGCTTCCATATTTTTAGAGTTTCAGAATATGAATTACCCAGTTGCAAATTTTGATGATAACATTAGAGCTGAGGAACATTTCAGTAATTTCTGTAGGTATATGAGCTTGACCATCAAGAGGTTCACACTCATGAGTAAGGTTCATGTCTCTAGTTTCCCTAAGTGGTTCCATTGAATTAAGAAGATTGATTGTAGCCAAGAAAACTGCTCATAGAAAGTATAAGGCAATTGGTAGTATTCAGCTCAATGAAGTTTTTTGCAATTTGAGGGATCAATGTCGTGTTTTGACAAGAAGGTGTTATACAATAACTATTTACTTGGATTAGAGGAATTTGTTTAGACAAATTCTAAATCTTTCTGGACTCATGTGGATGGTTTGAGAAAAGGCTCAGCCAGACCTGCTTTTATGAGACTGGACACAAGAGGTGCTGCAACTCCTGTTGATAAGTAGTGTGAACTCATCGCTGATTATTTTTCATCTATTTTTGTGCAGGACATGGTTAATGTCCCGACATTTGATTTTGGTTGAAACCAGTTAGTTCCATCCTGCTGCATTACTCCAATCAATATTCAATGCAGATTGGAAGCTCTGAATGTTAGCAGAGGAACTGGGCCTGATGATATATCCCTTCCTGTAATTAGGTTTTTCTGTTCTGGCCATTCACCTGGCCATACTGGCTCTGCCTTGCTGGAGCTTGGTGTCTTCCCCAGAGATTTCAAAAAAAGTTTCTTGGTACCTATATACAAATCTGGAGATCGAGGTGATGTAAAAAACTATAGACCTATTACAATACAGTCTGTAATTGCCATGGTCTATGAGAGCATTGTTATGGACCCCCTGTATTTCCACATGCATAAAATGATGAGCTTTGGTGATAAATAGCCTTTTATATTCATTGAAGAGAGTGAATAATTTGAAGAGAGAGTCATTGAGAGAGATTCCAATGTAATTTTAGTGTAATTGTTTCATAATATTATGTGATTTTCAGTCATTCTCAGAGTATTTCAGTATTTCATTCTCAGAGTATTTTTATTGTATTTCAGTATTCACTTTTCTAGTCCTTTAAAGAAAATGACATTGAGAAATGATGAGTTTTGGTGATAAATATCTATAGGCTGTAGTCATTGAAGATAGTAAAATTTTCGAGTTTGATTCAAGTGTTATATGAAGAGGCTGGAATTTTCGAATTTAGTTTTAATGTTATTGTTTCATATTTTGTTATTCTCAATCATTCTCAGAGCATTATAATTTCATTTCAGTACTTAATTTTCCAGTCCTTCAATAATGCCGTACCTACTTATTAGGCACCTGTGATTTTCTATACTTTTTATATATTATCATATATCTCTCATATTTTGTTATTGAATGTCAATAAACATCTATAAAATACATGGAACAATTTAATAAATTGTTACTATTCATAACTGATCACTCTCAGAATAGCTTATCTCCAGAAAATGATACATTTTTTGGAAATTGATTACAGTCACAATAGCGTAACTAGAACAAGGTATTTCATTTTTAATTTTATTTAATTGAATTTTCAATAATTCATCAAAATGAATGCACTGGTAGAAGCACAAGATTCATACAACATTGATATGTGAATTCTAGGTTGTTGAAATTAATACAGACCTCAGAAATAATGAGGGAGTGTGAACTCATAGTTGTTTTTTGCTCTCCTGAAAAGTTGGGTTTTTGTAGATACGCTACTATGACTTTTAGCCCTCGTACTAATCTATTTCCCAGTCATATTTTTTTCTTTTTTTTTCCTGCATCATTTGGTCGCCTATCACTGAACATTCTTTTCAAAAACAACTCTTGCACCTGATCAGAATTCAAATTATGTTGTACAGCTTCACTCATGTCAAAGATGTACCTCTTTTTGACATATTGTGCAATCAAATAGTATGAAAAGTTGAACAACTGTTCATTTAAATATTTCTGAAAATCTTCACCTTTCATAATCATCTGCATAATGTCATCTTTTAGCTTTTGGTGAGAAGCTAAATTTTTTTCATCAAGTTTCTTTTGCACCTCAGCAAACATAATATTGAATGTTGTTTCTAGATCAACTACTTTCAAATTATAATCTTGCCTGTTAATAAAGTTAAGTTTAGTTTGTGCAAGTAGATTGTCTTTTAATTCTTTCAATTTAGTTTCTAGCAAATCTGTATCAACATGTTTTAAACTATTGTTTTTACTTTGTTGTTCACATAATGTCTTCAATTCGTCTGATTTCTGATCAAACAACGACCTACTAACATACTTTACCTCAATGTCATCACTAATTGATTTAGACAATGTTTTCAATTGTGAATTGAAATACTGTTTTTGTTGTGCTATCTCCTTCAATATATCAGACATTGAATGCAATTTACTTTCAAACACTTTTTTAGTAATTAAATCAGACTGTAGTTTTTGGAATATACTAGTTGATATTGCAAGTAATTTGTTGTCTAAATATTTCCTATCTACTAAATCAGATGATTCAGTTTGCAATTTAGTGAATATATTTGTTGATATTTCAAGCAATTTACTGTCCAAGTATTCTTTGTTAACTAGCGGTGATGATTGATCAGACTGTAGTTTTTCGATTATACTAGTTGAAACTTCCTTTAATTTACTATCCAAGTATTCTCTGTTAACTAGTGGCGACAATGGATCAGACTGTAGTTTAGTGAATATATTTGATGATATTTCAAGCAATTTACTGTCCAAGTATTCTCTGTTAACTAGCGGTGACAATGGATCAGACTGAAGTTTATTGAATATATTCGATGATAATTCAAGTAGTTTACTGTCTAAATATTCTCTACTTGCTGCCACTAATGACGATGTTGCTTCTGCTGATGATTCACAACCACTGTTTAAAACTAATGGCGGCGGTGCTGTTGTATTAAACACATGATGTGTCCTACCAAATCGATCTATTGTACTACTCACAGCAGTGGCGCTACTGCCCGACATCTCTATCCTTGTCAAGTGTTAAACACATACTAACGACTAAAAGCAACATTGCCACCTAATATAATACCACTTTCTTTCAGTTCTTCAATAATAGAAGCTATTTCAACTGAATGTGATCTATTTCCCGCCTGCTGTGATGAAAGCAGAATATTTAATCTGTCTATCAGTTCATTTGGATTATCCGAGTAGACATACTGTCGACTAGTAGATTCATTTCTTATAAAACCCATACCACTAACAGCTGCTGCATCATCAATCCTAGATCTTTTTGTTTTCCTACTACTCGATGGAAATAAAGATTGAATAATTTGTGATTTATAGCCTGTATTTCTCTTTACATAACCGCGTCTATCTAAATGAGCAGCGGTAAGCTGCAATATATTACGATATTTTCTTAAATCACGTTCTGTGTACAGTTTCTGGTCAGGCTGTTTTTTAAATAGAAGTTCACACAAACCAACTGTTGAACGATACTTATTATTATTGTCGATAATTAAATAACCATTGGCAATACTAATATCCTTTACACCCATATAGTATTCATTTAGTTTACTATCATAACATATACCATAAGATATACAATTATTTAGTTTTTCATTATGAAATTCACGTATATACTCATCAATAAAATCCACTGTTATTGTTGTTTTATTCAAAGTATCACTTACATTAGATCTATTCAAACCCTCATCCACATCCATTTCCTTGCCCGCGTCTTTCTCCTCCTCCTCCTCCTCCTCCTCCTCCTCCTCCTCCTCCTCATCGTCCTCTGATTCTTCTTTAAGTCTGCTACTAGTGTGTGCATGTTGTACAAGTGTATCTTTCAATTGTTTTAGTGGATTGATAATTGGTTCTAATCATTTTTGTCTAATCGAATCATTTTCCCTAATCATACTAGTTAATGATCTATGTTTATTATAATTGACTTACGCAAACCTTTTATCCTGTCAATTACTTTACTAGTATGACGATGATGATGATCACGTTGCACTAGTCCTCGTCTTCGTCCACGTCCTCGCCCTCCTCTTTGTTTTTTTCTTTTTAATTTAATTTTACGCATATTGCTAGTAGTAGAACGATAATTAGTTCTTTCACCTACACTGGCTCAACAACAAATGATGAGAATTGACACATGTCAATTGGTGCTGCTGCTATACACACTTGGATCAATATACTTACCAAGACAATTACAATATTTACCAGCATCTGGTTTACACTCAGTGAAAATTGAAATAAAACTATGATTTCCGCTTTGCCATACATCTGAACATAGATTTCTGAATGCAACAAATGTCATATCAGTTCCAACAAAATCTCTAAATATTAATTTTAAATTGTGCATATCCATTTTAAAAATAATCAGCATATTTGCGTTGTCTCTGATATGATGTTTTGAAATTGCGCCATAGCTTTGAATTAAGTACACACAATCTATGCTTTTGTGTCTGCCCATTGTGAAAAAATTACGTATTTGCAGCACACATGTAACATTCAAATCGTCAAATATTATCAGTGAATGAGTGTCAATATCATTCGGTTGCGGTATACTTTCAATGTTGTCAGATTTATAGTAGTTTACACACTTGAGTTTTGAAAAAACAACATCCAATAATTTATACTTTTCCTGATACAAAGACTTACTGAACAAGTATAGGTTTTTGAATTTTAATCCATTTTTATCGAATATTAAATTCAGCAGTACATTTGTCTTTCCACAATTTGATGCACCACAAATTAGAATTCTAGCTGAACTTGGCAAAAACTCACCATGCTTTTTTCTATCTAGACAATTTTTGCCCACTTGTTTTGTATCTACAATTAGATTATCAAAGTTAACTATTGCTATTGACTCTTTTGCTGGCGTCATAATAATAACAACAACTAATCATTAACTCTTGCTGCGCGCTTGCTGTTTACACATGCGTGTCTACAGTTCAACTATGCTGTTAACATCGCTACATCTGATGTGTGTGTGTGTGTGTGTGTGTGTGTGCGTGTGTGTATACTACAAGCGGTTTATGAATGAAGAAAACACGCACATACAATGTTCACAGTTTATTAAAAATACTAGATACATACAAATTTAGCAGCAGCTAAAACAAGTGTGTTGACAATATCTTACAAAGTTGACAATACATAAAAAGTTGAAAATACATACAAAGTTGACAGCTGCATACATAAAAGGTGAAAATATACATACAAAGTTGACAGCTGCAGTAAGGTAAGTGGCGACGAATCTGAGACAGTGATAATACATACAAAGTTGACAGTGTTTTTTGCTAATATTATAAAAAATTGTAAATTATTACAAAGCGTGTGTTTTTCCCTTTCACATAATACAGTATAGCTGTTAGCACCAGCGTCACACGCATTAATTAAGATTAGCCATTGACATGCAATAATCTAAATTATAAATTAATATCTTTTCTTTCTTCTTATCATCATCTTCATCAACATCAGCTACATTAAAGTCTATTGATTTAATTTGCGAGTAAAGTATGTTTAGTTGCATAGGAAATTGAGCACAGATACAAGTATCTACTACATCAAATACGCTGCTTGCATTTTGAATTGCATCTTTTAAATTGTTATATGAGCATATACCTAAATGATACCTACTATCATCATCATCATCATCATCATCATCATCAACATTAACAACAACATCACTGTAAAATGTTTTTTTACATAAGCTAACTAGAAAGCATTTTTCAATATCAACACGTTTTACACACATCGCTTTAAGCGTGCACAAAAGATCAATTATTCTTTTAATAACACTACACGCATCGTTACCATTCAGCAAATAGAACAACAGTGGCGCATCCATTGCCATTGACATTATGTTTATATCATATCTGAAACAATATGCAAATAAATTTAATGATTTTTGCGTGTTGCACGCAGTTTCTTCTGTTTTACAGACAGAGTAATAATATCACTCTTATCTATCCAGCTAGTTTTATCAAAGCCTAACCATTTAACGAGATATTTATTGTTTGATTTTCGTATTATTCGTTCAACTAAATATGTATTTTGTTCGGACGGTGTTAAGTTTGTTTTCATCAATTGTTCACTATAAAATCTGCCTTGTATGATTTCATTGTTAAGATTGCGAATTACATAGGTTGGCGGTTGTGTGGGATAAACACCGTGAATTATAAACAGTTCTGGCGACCAATTTAATCTAAAACTTTTATCAAAAACCTGACGAAACTTACTTATTTGCACTACGTCGCCTAATGCAAACTTTGGTCGATAAACTGTACGCGGCGATTGCTTTGTCTTTTTCAACTGTAACATGATCAAATGCTTTTCATGACGTCATCTAACACTGGCTGGTGTCATGCCAATCGCTGAATGAATAGTGTTATTATATTGATAAACAATGTCCGGCAAAATGTTTAACCATTTTTGCATACCGCTAGCAGTTAGTCGTTCATACAAACATGATTTCAGTGTTCGGTTCAATCTTTCAACAAAAGCTGCCTTAATTTCAGAAAATACACTGTAATGATTAATGTTCAACCTATCGAATAGTTGTTTAACATCCTTATTGTAAAATTCACGACCTAAATCGCTTTGCACATTTTTTATACCTTTATTTAACACTAATATTCGCGCTAATTTTCGTTCAACTTCTTTTCCTGTTTTAGTTTTTAATGGTTCAGCAAAAGCATAACGTGAAAAACAATTAATTGCAATCAAAACATAACGATAGCCGTTGTTTGCTCTAGCAAATTCTGGCAATTCAATTAAATCAATTTGAATGAGGTCTTTTATTCCTTTTAATATATATTTACGTCTGTTGAATTTTCTTCGCGCTGGACGGTGTAATTCCTGAGCAATTTTCTGTTGCAAATCTGACATATTTGCGGTTTCGTTCTCCCCTACACGAATGTGGGTGCGCGCATGCTTGTGCATGCGTGCGTGATTGTTTTTGCTAGAGTTCAGTCACACCTGCAGCACTGCTCTGTTGTCTTCAACAGCGATCTTTCTTCGTCTTCTTCTTCTTCTTCTTCTTTAGATGGATGTTGTTTCTGCCACCTTCTTCTTCGTGTTCGACACTGAGCTGTGTCGGAGCGGTGCTTGTTGTATCTAATATGAACTGGTTTCACTAATAGCTTCTTGCTCCACTTTCCTCTCTCTCTCACTGCTGCGATCAGTCTGGTGTAACACCAGAGCCACTAGCCGTTCTGCTGCTATCAATATCTTCTCTTCTTCTCTCTTCTATTAAATAATGACCCCACGCTTTCGTATCTATACCGTTTAAATCAATGTATCTTTTTGTGTCAAATGGTGATAATGCAACTTTGGCACACAATATTTGATAAATATCATGTGAATAACTGCGTAATTGTGAAAAGCATTCACGTTGAACTAATCTATCTGTCAGACATTTCATGTACATATCATACCTTAGTTTATTGTTTATAATTGTTCTCGCTACGCCTTTAGCTGCGTGCTTACTAAATTTTTCATAAGAACTATCCTTAATACTACTACTACTACTATTTACTACTACTGCTGCTACTAGCACTACTGCTTAGTACATATTCAAAACTGTAAAGTTTTGCACGAAGACCGCAAAAAGCGGTAATAATGCCAGATTTTAATTCATCTTTAAATGTGCCAGGCACACCATGGTTCAATTGACTATAACAACAATGTGTGACAGGATAAGCACTTGTGTCAAAATGTTGAAGATTTTGTTTGATAACTGCATAGATATCGTCCGATTTGATATGATATAGCAACGAGTCTGTATCGCTCATGCATAATTTAACACAGCTTGGATCGAACATTTTCAAGAAAATGTTGTAGTGGAAATTGAACATTGTAAATTTACTCAAATCAAGAATTGAAAAACCAGCATAAATTGGTCGATCTAATTTTATTTCTGTTTTACACATTTGTACAGCGACAATGTCTTTGTCAAACACAATCCATCGTTTACAGCTTGGTTTTGCAATCAAACTTTCCAATTTTTTCTGACAAGTAATTAGCTTAAAATCTATTCTTTTCCTATTATTCTCCATCAATTTTCCGAACAGACTATTTGAAAGAAATTTAAAGAGGGTACGTTCAAATGAATTTTTTGCTTCCTTTCTCAGTTGCGCATTCAAATCAATAAACGGTTTAAGCCAGTATGACTGATGAAAAGCGATTACTCTATGTACAGCAGTCAATTTCATGCCCAAGCTTAAATAAAGTTTCAAATTTCTATAGTGGAGTACATATCATTTACGATTATAAAGGGTGGCTAAAAGACGTGATGACGCGGCGGCGGCGCCGGTGTTGGGATAAGGGCGGCGCGCGGCCGCTTCTCTGCGCAGAGCAACAGTGTTGTCTGTTTGATATGAAGAGAACAGGTTGTAAGGCGGCTGATCTTTTAATGGTGCCAGGGGAAAGCTGTTATGTAATTCGTGTAAATTAACTGGATAGGACAGGTCTGCTTCAACTATATAGCCAGTGTCGGCTTCATCGTGAATGCTTGTAAAATCGCCTAAAGCTGTAATTTCATCTTGTGATAAAAATCTGAAATTTGATTCAGGTAGCTTGTAGGCAATCATTGTATGTGCGTATAAGCTTGTACAATCAAGATAGAGCAAAAAACTATTTTCAATAGCTGGGTTATAATTTGCGCCCATATATTTATTGTTTGCGACTGCATGACGGTGGGGGATGACTGACAGACCACCGCGTAAACCAGATTCTATGAGCAAGTTCATATCAGCATTGCTAATTAATTCTAAACGTACTTTACTCAAATATAACATTGCATTCAACGAAAAATGTGGTAACGATACAAAGTGTGATACATCCAGTTTGTAAATTGCAAAAAATACAGTCCTAAAATTTTGAAAAATATCTGCCAGCAGTAAGCAATCTGACAAAAGGTAAAGATCATGATATTCACCCAATGAGTTTATGCTCGTAATCTTCTACTTGCAATGCTGTGTTACTAAGTGTACTTTAAAATGAGTCAATTGCTGGCAATTGCTGTTCTTCAAATTTTTCAGCATCTGTTATGTACTGATACGGGTACATGCCTTTACGTAGTAAAAGTTTTTGATGATTTTTATCGTTGAATATTTTACACATTACTTTGAAATTAGTATCAATGTTTTCTGTATCACTTGCAAGATTGGCAAAAAGTGACTGTAGACTTGAGCTTAAGAATTGATAGCTGTCAAGGAAACGTACTCGATCTACTGTAATTGTGAGGAATTTTTCCGATGAGTTTGCAATACAATCAATTTTCCCCTTTCGTCCTGCTAATGCCTTAACAATGAAATGACTATCATATCCGTGAAAATTATGAAAAAAAAACAGTTTAATAGTTTTGGTGCTTTTGCATTTAAATTACATGACTTGTGCGTTGCACCGAGAAAATTTCCTGTTGTATGAGAATGGTGCCTAATACGAATTTCGTTGGCTTTAAATTCATCGTTGCACAAAAAACATACTGTACTATTGTTAAAAGCTAATAATTGTTCTTCATTTAATTCAATCATGGGCACTTCTTGTTGCATATCAAAGGAACAGTTTCGACCTATGGCAATGATCTCATCAAGAAATTGCTCAATAATTTTCTCGCCAACACTTGTAGCTCTATAAACGCGTGGGCCGTAGAATATTTCACCTGATTCGTCTAAAATAATAAACGCATAGCCGCAAGCAACATGTTTTTGTGTTTTCCTTGTAAAGCTATTTCCTATATCAGTTCCGAGCAAATCATCATCATCATTTTCATCGTCGTCCTCACCGTTATTTGTTGGTACAATAAAACTTTCAAAATCGGCAAATGCAATGTACTTATTTTTTAGTGTGTACGAAAAATTTTTAAACTTTAACATTTCACCCTGTTTAGGTAGTACTGTTCTTTGTATTGCAAATGTTGAACACAAATCCATATGTTTTTCTAGATTGGTTTTTCCATCACAATTTGCTTGCCGGTTAGTTGTAAATTTGTTAAAACAATATGGACAAATGAACACTTGACCATTATGCAAAGACAAGTGATGACTCAGTAGCCGTGACAACCCGTTATACCCTTGACGCGTGTTTATCAGAACATAATGCCATTTTTTCGGTGTTGTATCATTTGACAATAGTAGAAGATTGATTTTATGTTCGCGTTGTCTGTAAATTGAACAACGGTACGGGAAAAACTTTTTTTTAGCAGCATCATAAGCAATCACTGTTATAGAAATGTTTAAATTTTGCACTTCAAATTTTTTAATGTCATGCACTGTAGTAGGAAACTTAATACCAGTCAAATTTAGATTATTTTCAAATTGCTTCAGATAGTCAACATTCATATTACAACGTCTGTAATGAAAATAGCTAAGTACACTCCATACAAAACATTTACTATCATTTGTGTTTTTTACATTTATAACGGCTCTTTTTGCTTTTATAAAATCAGGTGTTTCAATGTATGTACTATTTCCACCAGCTAAAGGATTGTAACGAGTAATATTCAAATCAAACGAAATGATTCTAACTACAGTCCAACCACTATCGTATCTAATAAACTTATCAAGCGTTGATTCAATTTTCTCTACACCACTAATAAATTGATCTTGCAAAATATCTAATTGTTCATCAAGATTAATTAACAATGACGTATAACTGTAAAACGATGCGTTTGTCATAGTTTCAACAATTTCTTCTTGCTGCGATTGATCGCCGCTATCAACATTTACTTTTTTCAATTGAACAGTTGTAACAAAATACCATTTAATATTTTTGTCAAAATTATCACTTTCTTCAACAATTAATTCAATTACTTTCGGCTTTAAAATTTGCAATAATGTTTGAACAACATCAATGAATATTTTTCTAAAAACAAATCTGTAGCGAACTGCACTCGAATTTATGCTAGTACGTCGTTCAATAGTATAATCCATAGTTTTTCGATTTTGCTAGTAGATGTAGTAGTAGTAGTAATAATAGGTAATAGGTTTTGCCGTCTTACCGCTTTGAAGAGGTTTGCTGCGGATCAATGTTTTCAACTTCGTTGTCGATGTTAGTAGCAGTAGCGTTCACGACTCTCGGTTGTGATGAGTTTGTCACGTCTAGCAGAATCAATGATGCTTCAGCTTGGTGTCCACTATTACGACTGGACTGTTGCAATGATGACTCCGCGCTCACTCCACCCACATCAATTTGCCGGCCTCTTCCTCTGCCCTGAGCGATGATGCGTTGATCGGCAAAATAAATGCCGTGGCCCCGACCTTTTCCACCACGTTTTGGCGTATCACACGCTGAGGAAAAGTGGACACGTTTTGCCGGCGGCGAATCGCTGCTGTCAACCACACACCATTCCTCATCCGCCATTTCCACCTCCACCTCCTTGTCGACCGCTATCGTCTCAACCAGGCTGAAAAAACAAACATATAGAATGAAATAATTGTATAGAATAAAATGACTGTGTGTGTGTGTGTGTGTGTGTGTGTGTGTGTGTGTGTGTGTGTGTGTGTGTGTGTGTGTGTGTGTGTGTGTGTGTGTGTGTGTGTGTGTGTGTGTGTGTGTGTGTGTGTGTGTGTGTGTGTGTGTGTGTGTGTGTGTATACATTTATTTGCAAACGCACATTATTGAATGATCATAAATCTGTTTACAGATAGTATATTTTCCAGTTTACTTCAAGCACAATTATTACCTCCTCAGCCGCCATTATACATATTTGTTTGCAGTTGTTAGAGCAAGACAATTGTTTTCAAAATAGAAATTAAAGTAGTCAAATTGTTTACTGCCACCGCCGCCGCCACCGCTTTTTCAGTTTGATTGTTAGAGTATAACATTTTAATCATATTTGTTTTCCAATCATTACTGCCAATGAAAACGTGACAATGTTTTCACCGCCAATCATTATTGACAATGAAAACACTCACAAAACTTGTTGCTACTTTTTTACAGTTTGTAAATTAATTTCAAAAAATATTTCATTATACTTATGTGTTGATTGTTGGCGTTGCGGCTTCTTCGCTTGTTGCTGCAGCTGCTGCTTTATCGGATTGTTGGTTGTCCATTTGCACTGTGCATGAAACGTCACACTATAATCGAATGCAAGCAATATCATGTCGCTCGATGCTTTTATAATTTTGAGCCGCTCGGTACCATCAACTGTCAGTTTGTTATCACGCAGAACATGTGGGGGTTGCAATAATTATATAAGTATGCATGTGCACTGCACAATGAATAAATTAATATCTTTCACTCAGCTAACATTGGCAGATGTTAAGTCCGTTACAGAGACGCAAGGTGCACACATTTTGCCCGTTAATTGTCCTTAAGAAATTTGCAAACGATATTTTTCCTTATCAGTGTTCCGGACATCTGTACTAAATTTCGCATACAACATATGCACAAAACAGATATACTTTCTTTGAACTTCTTACCATCTATATTCATCAAGTTGATAATATATAATGACGAAAAACTGCGTCCTTCTGTTAGTATCAGTTTGAAACTCCTACAACACTACGTCGATGTCAGCAGATCAAACCTCGCCTATGGCAGCACCAATCAACAGCGAAACCAATGTAAGTTTATTATTATTTTTCCATTTACTCATCTAGCAAACTGACTTGAAATACATTCTTCTAATCCAACAGTAGTTTTCTGTTTGTTGACAGTTTTCTTCTCATACAAATTTAGCAAACTAAAAATAATGTTATCAGTCTTTTTCAACTGAATACTTCTATCATACAAATAAAGTTCTTCTAATGTCCCCTAAAACTGTTTACCCAAATCTACTTATAGGAGGGTGTCTTTGTTGTTCTTCACACGTACAAACTAATCTACTGCTAATTAAAACACTGTCATCCCCTTTGCGCAATCAGTCTTTTTCAACTAATCTGAATACTTCTATCATACAAATAAAGTTCTTCTAATGTCCCCTAAAACTGATTACCCAAATAACACTCTAGGTGGTTGTCTTTGTTGTTCTTCACACATTGAATGTACAAACTAATCTACTGCTAATTAAAACATCCCCTTTGCGCAAACTAAACTGGAATACTTATCACACACTGTACAACTGCTAATAGGTTATGTCTTTATCATCATCTTCTTCTTCTTCTTCTTCTTCTTCTTCTTCTTCTTCTGCTTCTGCTTCACACACTTGACTTTTTTTAACAAAATCGCAATTTGACGATGATTGAATGTGTAAATCCCTCAATTGGTATTTATTGATCGATGTGTCTGCCCACATATGACAACCACTGCAAATAAGACCAAATCCATTCGAATTTGAAAAATCAATACCATAATAAAATCCGTCACTTGCTAGCTGTTTGAAATTTTTCGGCAAACATTCCATTTTCATAAATGAATTTTCACGTTCGTATTGTTCATTGTAGTCTGGTTTTTTCTGAAAAGTTGACGTTGTACGAATATTACCAACAAGATAATTGTTTATGAAGCCGCACTTCGGTGACCATTTTTTATGTTCAAAAATAGCATAATCACTCACTTCCCAATTTTCCAAAACTACATTGCAAAAAACACATTTTGTTCTATCGAAAACTTTTAAAAAGTAGAACCCGGCCTCTGCTAAATGATTCGGTTTTGGATATTGATGCGGCCAAATAGTTTTATTACCTTCAAAAAATGAGTCAAGCCTATCGATTTCTTTAAAGTAATTTACCGCTTTCTTCTCATCACTATCGTTGTTGTTGTTGATGATGTCACTGTTGTTGGAACAATGAATGCAACGCTTTCTTGCTCGCGGCAACATTTTCAAACAGCAACTGAAAAATAAAAAATAATATATTTTTGCTAAACTTAATTTTTTTCTACAGGAAATTTACACTAACGAGTTGTGGTCCGAGGACGGGGCAATGGCTATGCTGGAGGCTGAACTATTGCGAAGCGACGCCGCACCCGCCGACGCTGGCGTCGAACTGTTTGATGAAGATGATTCATTATTGGATCTATTGACCAGAGCTGAGAACCAACTAAAGGAACAAAAGCTCTGGCAGTTTCCTCTTCATCAAACAGTTCGGTGCCAGCAACAGGTTTCCAGCCTCGATCACCCTCCCCCTTCATCGCCGCATTGCCAGCAGCTTGTGGTATACACGCCACCACCACCCGCCACCCGAGCTGCTGCTGCCCGGATCCCCCCCGCCCCCACCGTCACAACAAGAATCCCCCCCGCCTTCACCATCACATCACACCAACAAGGATGTCCCCCCACCGCCGCCGCCTCTACCTCCGCCTCCACCACTCATCCTTATAGACGTCCACGCGCAATCTTAGGATCTAACTCTATGCGGCATGAATTTGATTTCGATGGACTGATAAGGTTTTCAGATCCATCCCGACGTCGTACAATTGCGTTAAAACATTTATCCAATGCATTTCAGTATCCTGTTTTAGGTGCGCGTGTTGTGCACTCCTACAACAAGGATGCTGTTATCATTAGGGTAGCAAATGTAGGACGTCGGGGCAACGAAGATGCCAAAATTGAAACTTTCATGCCGCATAGATTTACTACTAAGATTATGCGTGCGAATGTGCAGTCGTTTAATTCAGGTTGCCACAATTTAATAATGCAAGTTGTTCACAGCGAAGGTCGTTCCTCTGATATAAGGCTGAATCGACGGTCGCGGCAGCGGCCGTAGATTCAGCTGATCAGAGGAACATTTTTAAATTAATAATATTTCAAATTTAATTTTTTTTTTTTTTTTTTCAAATTGTGGCAATTTGAATTAAAGGATTAGGTTTCTTTTTCTTATAAATTTATAATTAATTTCTCTTTCTTATAATAAATTATATATGTTGATTATTGCACTTCATTTAACTTACCTTGTGTGTGTGTGTGTGATCAACAACTGTGCACAACTGATGTACAATCATTGTTCCACATGACTATTCATAGTCAAAGGTTAATGACTTCACACAGACATGTTCAGACATGTCTGGTCATGCATAGCTGCACACACGCGTCATACATGAATGCATTCAGTTGCATGTCACTGCAAACTTAGTTTGCCAGCAGACACGATGGGAGTCAAGTCAATAGGACAAGAAATGAAAATAATCATAGTATTTGTTACATTCATAATATACACAATTAGTATGATATTACTCTTATACTATACTCTGAGTACTTGTACATTGCACAATATTAGAGTTGAAAATGTGTTAAATTTTTCATCATTGAACCAATCTGTAAAAGACAGCAGCAGCAGCAGTACTGCCAATTTAAGCGTGAAAGCTTATAATAAAGCACATATATTATCTTATATAAGACTATATGTTAAATCTCAAATGAATTATAAAACATCGAAATTATTTGATGATGGACTAGACAAATGGTATGCTTATATGAATGATCAACGTAAGGTTATTTGTAATTTTTTCAACAATTATACAGCATTGAACAGTTGTATAAACATAAACCCATCGTCTGGTGATAGTATTTCGAATTTTCTACTAATAACAACATTACAACTTTGTAATATTTTTGATAGCGAGCCGGAGCCGACAACGGTTAGGTCTTAAGGGGATTAACTAATTTCTATTTAGTCAGGTTTCAACATTGCTATTGAAAGGATGGTAGCAAAAAAGTCTTGCCTTCGTCGTCGTTGACGAGTGCGATGTAAAATTGGCACTGGTATTTTATCGAAACTTAGCGGATTTGCATCAACCGCCCTTAATAAAATTGTCGATACATTACCTATGGAGTTGCATATCCCCTCCTACCGCTTTTGTGGACCCGGCACCAAATTAGATAAAAGATTAAGAAGGGGGGACAAAGGAATAAATAGTCTGGATGAAGCATGTAAAGAGCATGATATAGCGTATGCGCAGCATAGTGATAATTCGTCGCGAAATGTGGCTGATCGTCGTTTGGCTGATAAAGCATGGTCTGTTTTTAAAAATCCAAACACAGGTTTAACTGAAAAAGCAGCCGCATACTTATTTACAAATTTGATCAAAGCTAAAGCTGCCTTTGGTGGGGGTAGAGTACAACGGAGGCGGCGGCGGCGGAAAAATAGAAGAGAAGGTTGGAAAAATAATTCATCACTACAAGAACAAAGAATTGCACATTTACGACAAAAAGCAATTAAACATTTAAGTAAGCACATAGCTGGTCAAGGTTTTTATTTAAGACCATATGCACCCTTGTATAAAGGCGGTAGAATCATTGAATCACCTTCACAAAGAAGAAGGACAACGAAGAAGAGGACGAGGAGGAGAAGAGCACCAAAGAAAGTGAGAAAATGAAGATTAATATACAAGGACCACTGTCAAATTATGATCTACTAGATTGGGCTGCTATTTTAGATATTAAATTGTATGGTATTTATATGATTGATACATTGCCAAAAAGAATTAATTTAAATGAAAAATCGATCATAAATTTAGACTCGATCATGAACAGTGGAACACACTGGGTGGCTTACAAAAAACATGCACAAAAAGTATATTATTTTGATCCAATTGGTAATTTACAGCCACCCATACAATTGATAAACTATTTCAAACAACAACCAAATGTTGAAATTTATTTCAATTATGATCAATTACAAACACTAAATAGTAATGTATGTGGTCATTTTTGTCTTTTATTTCTTGCAGATGCGTTATAGCAGACAGTTCACTTGTAGATGTGTATGAAAGAAGGTGGTAAAACAGTAGTAGTACACAATGGTTGTAATAACATTATCATCTAAAGACAGTAGCAGCAGCAGCAGTTGTTTAATTGAAGTACTTCCCACTGTACTAGAGCTAGACGCACGCTATCAATATGAAATTGGATTGATTAATTTATGGACATACAATAGTGTACCGAATATAATTAAAAATGTCAACTCATCTTTTAAGTATGGTGATAGCTTGATTGATTTGGATACAGGCTCCTACAAAATTGATCATATAATAAATGAAATAAAGAGAAAATTGAACGTTGATAGTTCAAATCTAATCATACAAGGAAATAATACGACAATGCTATGTGAATTGAAAGCGGATAAAGATTTTGATTTAACAATGAACACATCACTAGCCGATATACTCGGTTTTGATAGAGAAATTCTTGTAGCAAATAAATGGCATTATTCTAAACGTTTAGTATCCATTACAAATATAACATCGCTCCAGGTTACTTGTAATATTGCATGCGGCAGTTATCGAAATGGGCAAGAGGTTCATACAATTTTTGAATTTCTACCAAAGGTTGCACCTGGTTTTCTGATAAATGAATCACCATCGCCAATTATTTACTTCCCATTAAACACACACAGAATTCAATCTATTGTAATTCAAGTAGTTGATCAGAATGGTAAACTAGTTGATTTCCGCGGCGATAGTATAACAATAAGAGTACACATTAGAAAGAAGGAATAGAGAGAGAGAGTGAGGCGGCGGTGGATCAAGCATGTGTTAGAATGATGTGAGCATTAGTCACGCAAACAACACAAGCGAGAGAGCGCGAGCAAGAAGGAATCGCGCTACAGAATGGGTTTTGTTGTTGTTCTGCACAAAGCTCAGGCTAGAGCTACCAGTGGACTGTAATTTACTATTCAATTTATCAAATAGAAACGAGTATACTGTACTGCAGGCTCCGTATACTGTACTATATTTCGAACGAAGCTCAAACTGGATTCTTTATAAATTCAAAACTGATGCAAATTAATTCAATTTAACACTATTTACGATGTTATATTTATAATCCACACACACAACACTTAAACAATCAATTACTAGAAATTTCCTATGGAAATTACATTACAAATTACAAACTCGGTCTTCACAACAAGACAACGAGACAAGACAAAACTAACAAGCACGACTACTGGTCGACTGGCAAGGATGACAAGGCAAACAGCTGGATGAATCGACACTAGCGCACAAGCCTGTTACGGGCAGAACTGTAGTCTGGGATTGGTGCTACAATTCAAAAAATGCTCTGGCCAGACCATACCCCCGCCTCTGAAAAACTATTTTTCAGCCAAGTTACAAAACTGAAAAAAAAAACCACAGAAAGGAAAAAATCCAGACATGACAAAAAAAAAAACACCAACATGAAAAAACAACACAAAAGAAAAAAATGCAACAATCACAACAACTATTAAGTTGGGAGTGGATATAATTTTTTACTAGGTCGAATACGGAAACAACGATTACACTTAAATACACAAATACGAATAATAGAGCGAGCAGACAGTATCCAGAATTTCTGTCTGATCAAGGACAACAATAATGAAGGTCCAGCGTGACAGTTCTTCTTGTGATGATAATCAATCAACATCGATACGAAAGCGTCGGATTTTGGTAGGATCATCTGATGACAAGTCTCAAATTCCAGTCCAGCATGAGACAAACGACCGCCGACGCGAATCACACCTTTATCAATGAATGGAGACAGGCGACGAAGGCGCATAGAACAATCTTCTCCCTTCTCCAATTGCACAAATTCAGATGAAAAATGTATCTTCTGCACCACTTTACATAGATACCTCTCAGCAACATCGAAATCTGATTCCTCTGATTGGGGTAAGATTCGTAAGAATTTGAGAACAAGAATTACAATTCTCAAAAGATGACCATAATCCGAACAACGACCAATCAATGTATATACTGCATTGCTGTTACAATCAGGAGATTTTGTGACTGTCAACACTGACGGTTTTTTCGCCTCTGGTGGATCCACGATCTCTTCCATTTGAGTTCGGACGGGCCAATCGCATTCGTCCTCTGCTAACCATGATGGACCTGAGAGCCACAACGGAAAGTTCACAAGCTCAACTGGTGATAAACCTCTAGACAAACAGTCAGCGAGATTTTCAATTCCAGCAACATGCATCCACTCCTGTATACAAGAATCCTGTATTTTTGCGACGCGATTACCAACAAAAGTTTGCCATTTTGCGGATGGAGCATTAATCCAACACAAGGTGACTGTCGAATCAGAGAGTGCGACAATACAAGACACATGACAACGTTCACTAATAATAGTGACTACTGAATTCATGAGTTCTGCCAACAAGAGTGCCGCACACAACTCCAAACGAGGTATTGAAACAACTTTAGATGGTGCTACCTTGGACTTGGAACACAATAATACAACTCTTGACTCCTCGCTCTCCTTCTGCGACTTCACATAGATAACTGCACCATAACCCGACAATAATGCGTCACAAAAACCAATCAAACTGATGTGAGAATCCTGAAACAAACCAACGTGACGTGGAACAGCAAATTTTAATAATAGAGGCAACTCTTTCTGACAATTCTCCCAAAGAGTGCATATAGACTCAGGCGGCTTCTCGTCCCAATCCACTCCTAATTTCCACGGTTTCTGGACAAGATATTTTAGAAATAACGTAAACAGTGACAAGAGACCAAGTGGATCATAGATACGAGCCATCACTGACAGAATAGAATGCTTAGTAGCGACGACCTCACCACACTTGACGGAAAACTGAAACAGATCAGTACTAGGTTGCCAATTCAATCCCAAGATAGCCAAGGAGTTGTCTGCTTCGAAATCCTTGTACGAAAACGATTTCTCTTCCTCCGAGAATTTCTCCAGCATTGATGGTGAATTTGATGTCCACTTTGTGAGCGAGAAACCTCCTCCCTCAAACAGCTGCTTGGACTGATGATACAGCTCCGCGGCCTCTGACTCTGTGGCGACAGATGTGACTAAGTTGTCCATGAACTTGGTATTCTCGCCTTGGCTGCTGGAAAACGATTTCCATCCTCCTCTACAAGCTGGTGGATGGTGCGAAGTGCCAAATATGGAGAGCTTGAAACACCAAAAACAACACAATTGAGCTGATAAATTTCGATCGGATCCTCCGGCGAAAATCTCCACAATACACGCTGATAACGTCGGCAGGAATCCTCCACTAATATCTGTCGATACATTTGTTTAATGTCGGCAGTTAGTGCGATTGGGAACAAACGAAAATTGACTAACAAAACAAAAATGTCAGTCTGCAATTTGGGACCAGCATGAAGAACCTGGTTCAATGACTAACCCGATGATGTTCTGGAACCAGCATCAAATACAATTCGGATGGGCGTGGTAGTGCTGCTTGCTTTCACGATGGCGTGATGCGGTATGTAGTAACCACCTCGGTCTGTCTGATCTGCTACAAACGACATGTGACCCTGACGTAGGTAATCAATCAATATTTCATGATATGAAATACGAGTATTGCTGTCATGCTCTAGTCGTCTCTCCAAACTCAGTAGTCGGCGTTCGGCGACAGCATACGAATCTCCCAAGCTGCTGGGTGGCTCCGCAAATGACAAGGCAACAACAAAATGACCAGAATTCACACGATGTACAGACTTCCGAAAATTTACCTCACACTCCAACTCGTCCGGTTTCAGTTGACAGCTTGGTGTAGGGCACGATTCCAACTCCCAAAAACGTTCCACAAAACTATCCAACGATGGACTACTAATGAATGGACTACAGATGGCTGTAAAACAATTCGACACATTTTTTGTTGAAGTGAGAATCGGCGCTCTCCCCATCAGAATGTGACCAAAGACACTATTAACAGTCATCAATTCGTACGATTCACCTATACTAGGACTCCAACGTAGCAAGTGAGGAATTAACTCTGCACCAATGATGCCATCTATTCTACTAGGAAGGTAGAATTTGTCGTCAGCCAGTGTGAGATTTTCCAGATGATGAAGTTTGGATCTGTCGATTTCACAAGAAGGCAACTTGTCGATGATTCTATCTACCACTGTGGCATCCATCGAAAACTTGACGGTAGGATCCAACTTCGACTGAATCGACACACAAGTACGACCTCGAACTTCACTAGTACCACCACCGAATCCACGAACAACGGTTTTCATGGGCTGGAATGGTAGTCTCAAACGCCGACACAATTTGGCTGTAACAAAATGACACTGACTCCCGGTGTCAATCAAGAAACGAACATCACAAAGCTGACCATTACAATCTCGAATATGTGCAGTGACGGTCGACAACACAACGGTCGAATTTTCTACATCATTGGATGTAGAACAACAACTAATAGGTGATGTGCCACCTGCCTTGGAGTTCGACGAGGACGCAACACCTTCATTGGAACTTGATCTGGAAAAGTGCAATAAAGAATGATGAGATTCTCGACATTGAGCACACTGAGTTTTACTACGACAATTTTTACTCAAATGATCCACATCAAGACAACGAAAACAACAAAACTTTCCTTTAATCAAACAATAACGATCCCAAGGAGTCATTTTCAAGAAACTAGCACAATCTACTAACCGATGACCCGGTTTTGAGCACTTCAGACAATTGGGATTTTTACTAGATGCATCGTTAGATGAATCATTGGATTGAACCACAAACACCTTTGATTTATTATCCTTTTTGTGCCTCATATTAAACGATTCAGTCTGTTTCTCATCAGAAGGAAGAGTCTTAATTTGCTTTTCAATGAATTTGACATAATCAGCATAAGTTGGCATAGCCTTGTCACGTACGGCTGATTCAAAATTTCTACGAGAGCTTGGATCCAGCAATCTCAAGCCATGATAAAGGAATATCGAGTCTGACAAATCAGTGAGTTGCAATCTCTTCACTGCATTGATGGAACTGCAAAACCCATCCAAAATCGCAATACAACCTGCCTTTGATTCTGATTTTATTGGACGAAATTCAAAAATTTGTTTGAAATAGGCATCGACTTGCGCTTGTGGATCGTTATAGCGGGTCAATAATGCCTGCCAAATTATTAGATAATTATTAGCCAATGGTGGCAAATGACGACAAATATTTGCTGCTTGTCCAGTAAGTCTACTTACAAGATATTGGACCTTCTGCTGATCGTTCAAACTCTTGTTGTCATGTACCAATGCCTTAAATAATTCATAAAACACCGACCATTGAGTCTGGTTCCCATCAAATTTTGGAAGGTCGATTTTGGGCAGTACTGACTCGGACACGACCGGCTGTGCACTAGCTGCTGCAGCTGCCGAAGATTGAGCAATAGCATCAGTCGCCTCTCTCTGTTTGAGAGTGTTAGCCGCTTCTTCAATATACTGAAACAGATCTAGATGTGAGTCGTTGAATGCTACAACATAGTCTTTATTCAACTCAAGTTCCAACTCATTAACCACTAATTCTGTCTTTTCAAAATCCGAAATGGTCTGAGACACCCGAGGATACAACACTAAAAATTGCTCAGCAACTTTTGGATCAGAGACATTTTTAGACAGTTCATAAATTCTTTGCAATCGGGCATACAATTGTTCCAGTTTAGCGCGATGCACAATGATTTGTTTCTGTAATTTTTCCTCCATCCTGAACTCATACACAAAACAATTCAGCCCTGACAATACAAACAACAGACAAAAAAAACAAGAATGAGTTCAAAACTAAATGGAAGGAAAAATCACGACTAGTAAGTTATCAAAGTTAAACTTCGATTATCAATTCACAAGACAAGTTACTGCTGAAGACAAAACTATATGATTAGATAATGTTCTTCCAACAACTCACAAACAAACGATAACTTGTTGAATTGAACAAACAAAATCATGCTGTGATTAACCTTCACTAACATGTACAATACAAAATGGACAATACAAAATCCAACAAACAAATTCCTGAGAAAAGAGCACAATGAGCCTAGTTTCAGGAAAATTACAATTTTAACTGAAATAAATTTAATTTCAGAAAAATACAAATTGACAAGAAACCTTGCTCTAGAACAAGGCTACAACAAACTAAAGTTGTGCATAGATCAGACAATTCTGAACATGCCAACATTGGACAATATGAAATTGCTTAAATCTAATGTGTGTGAATTAATCAACAAATTACAAATTTAAATTCATCACGGTTCGGAGGCCAGAAATGTTCTGAACAAAGCTCAGGCTAGAGCTACCAGTGGACTGTAATTTACTATTCAATTTATCAAATAGAAACGAGGAAAAAATTTAATCTTCAATTTGAGCCAGGTTATTGGTACAGTCAAACTCTGCATTAATGAACAATAAAAAGAGCAAAAACTCACCAGATATAATCCAATTTTGTCTACTTGCCCTTCGAAGCCTTTATTAGGTGTTTTGGTCAGATTCAGGGGTGGAAAGAAATCTGGGAAAAAGATAGGTTTTCGCTTCCAGGCTGGTTTTCCGTGTTCAACTTGCAGGCTCCGTATACTGTACTATATTTCGAACGAAGCTCAAACTGGATTCTTTATAAATTCAAAACTGATGCAAATTAATTCAATTTAACACTATTTACGATGTTATATTTATAATCCACACACACGACACTTAAACAATCAATTACTAGAAATTTCCTATGGAAATTATATTACAAATTACAAACTCGGTCTTCACAACAAGACAACGAGACAAGACAAAACTAACAAGCACGACTACTGGTCGACTGGCAAGGATGACAAGGCAAACAGCTGGACGAATCGACACTAGCGTACAAGCCTGTTACGGGCAGAACTGTAGTCTGGGATTGGCGCTACAATTCAAAAAATGCTCTGGCCAGACCAGTTGTGTATAACAACCTAGGTGCGGCAAGTAGGAGGGAGTGGAGTGGCGGTAGGACTGCTTTTAGCATGCAGCAACAATTGCCGACACCGGTTAGTACTTATCAGTCCGTGAAACTGATAACACATAATCGAGCAAGGTTTTTAGAAAAGCTTGGTTTTAAAGTGAATTGGAAATATGTCATCAAAACACGCGGCGGCGGCTGCTGCAATTAGTGACATACTAAATGTTGAACAAGACATACACTATTATTCAGATATAACAAAATTTGATTATCATACGCATGCGCCGTATGGTAATTTGAAATTTAATAACAATGATGAAATACGTTTGTCGAAATCGTCTCATGACCTTATTTCATTAGTTGCAAAATCTTTTCTTATTGCTGAGGGGAAAATTACATGTACAAAACCGCCAGCAAAAGACAAACCTGATGATCCGCCGGTCGAGGCTGCATATACGCTCAGTTCAAATGCAGTAGCACATATGTTTGATGAGATACGATTTGAGTTGGCAGGTACAGTCGTTGCAAAGAGTCGACTAGTAGGTATTACTTCTACTATTAAATCATATTTAGTGAAACAACTAAACGTTAAAATACATATGATTTAGCAGGTTTCACTGATAGTGCATCAACACTAACTAATAATACTTCTGCTTATTGCGTACCGTTAAAATTACTTCTGCCATTTTTCGAAGATTTTCAACATGTAATTTTGAATATGAGACAAGAGCTTGTGCTTTTGAGATCCGCAACAGATATTAATTGTATTCAGTCGCCGCAAGCAACATCAATGTCATTGGAAATAACAAAATTGCTTTGGAAAGTGCCCTATATTCATGTAGATGATCATTTAAGATTGAAATTTCTGAAAATTGTTGATCAGGATAGGCCATTGAAAATTGCATTCAGAAAATGGGATATCCATGAATATCCTCAGCTGCCGAACAGTGTTAGCACGATTTGGACTATAAAGACGGCTTCAAAAGCTGATACACCGCGATTTGTAATATTAGCATTTCAGACAAACAGGAAAAATGTAATGGGAAAGACAATGTCGAAATTTGATATGTGCAAATTGCATGATGTTAAACTTTTCCTGAATAGTAAATATCTGCCGTATGATCGTATAAATGGAAACAAAAAACTTTTGTACAAAATTTTTATTGAATTTGCGCCCAGCTATTATAATTTAGGACTTCATACTGATTATGGTACAGTTGTAGATTATAAAACTTTTACTGATTGCTGTCCAATAATTGTACTAGATTGTTCACATCAAGCTGATCATTTAACATCGTCAACAGACATTCGATTGGAAATGGAATTTACAGAAAATGTGCCAAATTTAACGACTGCATATTGTATTTTGATAAGTGACACATTAGTAGAATACAAACCATTGAGCGCATTAGTTTGTGAAGTACAGTAATTTGACGCAAGAGCGTGCTATGCATGACGGTGTGAAGGAGGAGGGGGGTATATAAAAGTGTGTGTATGAACAGTAATTACATCAGTGTTCAGTTGTAATGTGTTCTAATAGCTTGAATAATAACATAGATATTCCTCAGTCGTCGTCGTTATCATCATCATCATCATTGTCATCATTGACAAAAGCAAAATTTGATGCATTTGTACATAGAATGTGTGCATGCACCGACGGACAACAGAAAATGGACGATGATGAGCAAGTATCAACAAAATTTCGAGACTTTGGCATACAATGCGACCTGGATAAAGAAGAAGAAGAATTGGAGAAGGAGGCGGCAAGAATTGAGGAGGAGAAGAGAGAGACGAAGAATAATGTTCGTGAAGCAGAATGGACAGGTTTTCGAAAAATGATGACATTGATTTTGCTGTGGTCGAGTTTCATTTTTTCAAAAGTGATGATAATTTTATCATTATTAAAGAGGTAGCCATAATCGATTACAAACTACAACATATTGTGCTACACTTTAAATCACCATTTCCGAAAACATTACTGAGTAGAAAAATGTACCGCGATGTCAGCTGGCTTGAACATAACTATCATAAAATTGGATGGGACCAGGGCGACTCAATTTACACTGACGCGCTGCTTGCTTCATATTTGCAAAATTATACCACAATCTATACAAAGGGAAGAGAAAAAGCACAGTTTTTGAAAAGGTTACACGACAATGTGCTTACTATGCCAGAGGATATTCAAAAACCAGACTATACAATGTTTGAAAATTCTTGGTGTTTTAGTGTATGCAAAATTCATAACAAATCGTCCAATGCCCGGTGTGCACTTTTCAGTGCGTATCATTATTTGACAATCTTGATGTGTAACAAGCAAACAAAGGGAATGGAGAATAGTGCTGCTTCAATGCCTACAAACAATATGAGTTCATTGAATCGTAATGCTGCTGCTGATATCGATTATACATGCGAAAATAATAGAATGGAAAGTATGAAACATTGTAAACTGCTAACTAAACAACGAAGACGCAACTATGCCCGACAAGGTTTTTATTTTGATGGGGAAAGCATACTGTGTGTTTATTGTGGATTTGATTTGATTTCGCATAAAGCGAGAGTATGCAGTCTGACCTGTAGCGAAAATGTAGGTAGTGGTGGAAGGGAGAAGCGAAAAGCGATAAATTCCACTGTTCTAGTACCACTCATTTAGAGTACCTTCGGTAGCAGCAGATTGAAGAGCTATAATGAATCCACAAACTTGGACTTATGCGCCAGAATGTTTAGAAATTAAATTACAAAACTACATTGAATGGTATGATTTGTGTCAAAAAGCAATAGAGACAAAAACAGTAGTATTGCTAGACAATTGAAAGCAATATTTCTAAATACAGTTAATATTAACGATATCAGTGATTACTTAGCTTATTACAGACCCTTTAGTTTGAATGTAAACAAGCTAATAAGAATTGAAGAAGAAATTTTAAGATCGCTCAAGGTGAACAGAGGAGAAGAAGATGCGACTAGCTGTAAAGAAAAAGAAGAGGTGAACAGCGGAGAAGAAAGGAATGCGGCTACATGTAAAGAAGAAGAAGAAGAAGATGCGACTAGCTGTAAAGAAGAAGAGGTTGAGGTGAACAGCGGAGAAGAAAGGAATGCGGCTACATGTAAAGAAGAAGAAGAAGGTAGAAAGCGAGAGTGCGTGTAAAGGTGACGGAGGGGAGACAACATCATGATATGGCGGGAAGTCAACAGAAGGAAAGGTGTGAGGAGGCCTGGCGGAGGGGAGAACGAGTCAACAGAAGGAATGTGTAAAAGTGGAAGGAGTCGACAGGAAACGGAATGGGAGGCGGTTGTGGGGGACTGACAGCTTAACAGGTTTGTGTGCGCTCAGTCTTTAACCGACAACGCACATTGAAGCAAGCATAGCTTATTACTCTTGCACTCGAACGCGCGCGGTAAGCTTTTATTATGGATCACCATCTACAGAGAAGCAACACCAGCACTGGAAATGATAGACTTTTTAGTATGAAGTCATTCAATTATATTTCGAAAACTGAATATCCAACGGTCTCACTCAAAGATCTTGACCATGATTTGTGGTACCGTGTTGTACACGCTAGATTGGTGAGAACACAGCAGGGACAGCGAATCATAATGAGGTTATACGATCATGACACCTCCAAGCAATCGAGCTTCAAAGATTAAGATAGCAGATGTAAGAAGGTTGAAATAAGCAAACATCATGTAATCGAAAATAATAAGACAGCCGTTTGGCAGATAAGGCCATGGCACGCTTTGGTCAGTAATATCATTTTTGAAACAATTTTGATAACCGATTTGGGAGAAGTGAAGCCGATAAATATGCACTGCAACAAATACGATTCAGATAAACAAGCGTTCATCAGATTGTAAAGCCTCACTTAATACTCATTTGAATTTCTTCAATAGTTTAATCAATAAAATGTATTCAACTTCCTCTTAAGGCTTGTGAAGTGTGTAATCTAGACGAAGTGATAATAAAAGCATGGAAAATCACATAGAACACACTAAAGTCTATTGAAATGATAAATTATTTGTTAAAGAGAAAATGTTCTTCTACACTACCGTAATGAGACTTCAATTCGTTATTATGATTTTTACCTCGCCACTATGAAACCATATCTGTACTGCTCTTACTTCATAATTCATAACTATGGTTTTGAACACTTGTAACATTTATTTATATGAGGATAAGTTGAATTTGATTTTAATATAGTAGACCTATAAGGTGGTACTATAATTCAATAGGCTACAGTGCTTCCTCGGAAGTACCTAATTTCACATTTCCTCAAATTTCTCTATAACGTTTTGAATCATTTCTAAGCCAAAATTATTTGCGAATTATCTCTTTTAGAATACTCCAGAGATTTTTAAAACCAAAATTTCCCCATCAATTTATTATGAATCCAACAAGAATTCTACTAAAAAATAACATTATATCTGGCTTACTCTCTTATACTCACTTGTTATAAAAAACAATAATGTGATTACGCAGTGATAAATAATCCTGAGCTCAATTCAACTTTTCTATGAAACTATTCTATTTTATGCAACAATATATTAATCCACCACATGATAGCATCGATCACATAAGAACGAAGTCCCTACTATTTTAATGAACATTACTACTTATAATGAACAATATCATTTACCACCAGCAGATGTTATAATTACTTAATAAATACAATTAAAAATAAATGCCATGAATTTTAAATTGAAAATAAATTTAAATAAATTGAAAATATCACTGTTATTTTCTGTAAATACCGTTCGACTCAATAAAGAGTAATCGGCGACCCTGTCTTATGTTTCATATCGCTCACACCTCATTCATCATGTCCAAGATATTGCAAGGAAAAATCAAAACAATTAAATTAAATGCAGTAATAATATGTGATTGAATATCCGAATATTTTCTCTACTCACAGTTTCTTTAATATTTTAGATTTTAGATGAAGATCTTAAGTCCTTTCAATCTTTCCGTGTCCTAATGTGTTTCAAATCCTCCTCATCTTCCAGAAGATAAACCGTCTCTCCGTCCTCACCTCTCACCTTCACTCTCCCGACGCGGTCAATCCACAGGCGTCGTACTCCCTTATCTCCAAGTATTTGCCTCGCCTGAGCAAACAACTTTCTTCTTTTTTTGGTGAGGGATTGATTTAGGTATATTGTATTGTTTCCCTGGATGTTGATGTGACTCGTAGTTAAATTTTTGAAGGCTCGGCGGCCACTCAGCAACGCATCAGCATCCGCGCGTCGCACAAAACGAACCACTATCGCCGCTGCTGCTGTTTTTGGTTGATTTCTTCTTTTTGGTAGCCGGTGACACGCATCTATTGAAGAATAGTCTAAATTCACGTTTAGCACCTTTCCAATATTAATAATCTGATCCGGAATGTTTTCGTTTTTAATTTCTGGTATACCATGCACTTCAACCGTATTTCGTCGTCCGTACTGATCCAGTTCATCCTGCTGCAGTTCCGTCTCTCTAAGTCTGGCCCTCAAAGTCGCATTCTCGCTCTTTAAGGATGAAATCTGCTCCTTTTGCACGATCATGTCCTGTGCGCTTGCCTCCAACATAGCTTTACAAGTATCTATCTCGGCGCTCAGTTTCGTATAGAGTTCATCCTTCATCTTTTCGAGTAGCTGATTCATTTGATCAAGTGTAATTGGGTTTACCTGCGCTGCTGAACCTGTCGCTACTTGTGGGTTTGATTTAACTGGAGTCGAATCTGACATGGCTCTTTCTCGACGAACTCGTTTAACACATATGGGGCAGCTCCATAATTTATCACTTAGGGTTTCAATATCGTTCTCATCAAGCCCGACACATCCACCGTGAAACATGCCCTGACAGTTCGAGCAACGAATTTTCGATTTTGATGTTCGCACCACCTGTTGACTGCAAATCCCACACGAGCTCATTTTGCAATGATTTCAACTTTTAGAAAATACTTGGACCGCACGATATAGGTAGATGTTATTTGAGTTTTAAACTATACGAAATAAACTGCACAGCTGTTAACAGGAATAAACTCTCAACAAATCATACCGGTAGTTTACTGTGTTGACGGAAGAAGATAAGATTAGGAGCTTCGAATTTACGTCCGTTCGCTTCAAGCTCTGATCAACAACTGAATTGTTCCATATTATTGTTCCATAACAGTTGCTGGCCTATCTGCTACTCACGTTTGAAAAATTGTTTTGGCTGCTTACAAAACAAACTCCCTCTAAACGACCTTTTTTGTTGTTTCCGAAAAATGATAACAGACATTTATCAATGCTCTATATGCTATACCAACATAGGACAAACTTATGTAAGTTATAGTCCATATTTCGCCCGTGTTACAAGTTATGAATAACGACTATTCGTTGGTATGTTGGAAGGCAAACTCCATAGCGCCGTTCAAGGGCCATATTTCTACCCCTAAAGAAATTCTCAATGTATTTTTGCTCAGACTTGCCGATTATCGGAAAATTTGTTGACATGGGCTTTCGGACAAGAGCTTTTAGCTTCTCGCATACCTCTAGAATCTAATGCTTTGCAGACTGAAGATGTGATATATATACCACAGGTCATAGCTTGCGCAGAGGCTATCAAGCGAGGGGATGTTCGATCTCTCGGTAGGTGAAATCGCTGGGAAATAACTTGGTTTCGAGGTTGTCTGGGACAGCAGTATATCAAGTAAGACTTATCAGATAAGTACTCATATTAAACCTAAAGCCCATCGTTTGAACACTTGCTACAGTGTTACACCTTTTCAATTAATGTTCAAAGTAAGTTTTCCTTTCAGTTTTCAGTTCCATTAGCTAAAAACATTTTTATGAAATCAATTTCAAGATTCTTACATTCTCAAATTGATAGGCTAAGTGCCTATGTTATATTGTAGGTAGCTCGGCAATGTTTGATCACAGTGATAGAAAATTCAAAATCTTTAATATCTTATTTTCTCTGGAGCATGCGTGTAACATTCAAGGATCTGTTAAACATAATAGTAGTCAATGGAGATGGATAGTATTTTATTAATAACGGAAATTGGTTGGTAGCTGTTGAAATAAGTGAACTTTGCTCATGAAGTGGCATTTGTGTAGAAATGCCAAAGTACCAATGTGAAAATTGCCAATTCATATTTTGACTCTAAGAAAGTATCATCAAACTGACTGATAATGTGGCAAATTAAAAGGGGATGAATTTACTGAATATAAAATACATATTCAGAACATTCAATTTTGGTAGTCGGGAAATGCGAGGTGAAGACTCGCATGATTTGACAGATTATACAGTTTTCCTGAGAGGCTTAATGATTGATCATGTATCATATACTATATAATATATAATAATCTGTCAAGTCATGCGAGTCTTCACCTCGCATTTCCCGACTGCCAAAAACGAATGTTCTTGTTCAATATGTCAGATAATAAGATGCTTATATCCTCTATTATTAGACCTCTATATGACCAAATCCTCTATTATTCGAGTTTTCACGATGAACATGAGTGAGAGCAAGCCTGTGGGAATATCTGCGTAACGTAGTAAGCGTATATTATGCCGTTGGACCATATCAGCGATACGATTCTCGTCTCTTCGGAATCAATATTCTGAATGATTTTTCAAAATCACACATTTCTGGCTGAGAATGTTTGGCACATATGGTTTCTAGCACAGCTACTAAGTTTGATATTGTAGCGAAAGAAGTGGCCGACAAGAATGGTTGAGTTTCATAAGTTTTAGAGGGTTAATAAGGAGCGAAGAAAGGGTGGTCTAAATTAGGGCAGATCTCTCCGGGTAACAGAAGGGTGAGACGAGTTTCATAAAAGTAAAGTGTTATGTAGTGGGGTTTGAGTGAAACTTATAGACTGGGTGAGGGTGGGATATAGTCATCAATATGCCTTCTCAAAGGAAGATAATTCCTGCCACCTGGCAAACTACCAAGACATAAGATTGCCGGGATGCCGGGCGCGCTGGGAAAGCAACTTGTGAAAAATCTCGCCCGAGGTACTGAGTACGGCAAAAAATATTCTCTAAAGTCGTGTAAAGTTTTTGAGAATTTTTCTTGGCGGACCAGAGCGGAAGAAGCTTTGTTGGAAGTTTATTAGGCCAGGCGGGAATTGTCACCGGCATTGAGTCTCCTGAAAAGAAAGAAACTTTTCACTCGTTGGCTTGAGCTGAGCAGTAAGTAGTAAGCAGTAAGCAGCACTCTTGATGACGCTCCACTTTCTATTTTTCTCATCAGCATTCAAAGGTTCTGGTGACGCTATGTTGCCAGCCAGATATTCTCACTTCTAAACAATCAAGCCAGAATATGACTGCCACTTTTGACATTGATACACTGCTTCCTATGCCTGTAATTTTACTACTCTCTTCCCTTGAGAAAACTCCAGTTTAATACTGTAGATGGAGTATCACAACCCTACAACTTGAGTGTTTTTAGGAAGGTCTCCTTCATTTATCTTAGCAATCACAATAATGGGATAAAAAGTCCAATATCAGAATAGGAAGGATCACTTGATGTGAAATAAAGTTTTGGAAGGTTTCAAATTGCAGAAGTGCCAAGTAGTATTTAGTATGTGAATTCAATATAGAATAACTGAACTGTACTTGTTTGAATTATTTCAGGTATATCGTTGTTCATGGAATTGGATAGGACTGGTATTTTTTTCGAGTTCAGTGCATGTTATTTTATTCAAAATCACTCTTCTAAGTCCAGTAACACACACACATTGATCTGCTGACGATTGATTTATTGCCGTCTTCATTAATTTTATAAGATTGAACATGACTTGACAAACACACATGATGTGCATTTTATGCACATATCATCTGTTTGCCAAGTTTTGGAAAATCTTGTGGAATTTATAAGGACGGCATAAATCGGTGTGTATGAAACTGGCTTGACTTACTCCCAGCTTCAACCTCATCAAATTCTTCCAGTCTTCAAGCATAATTTTTCGGTCAACCCAACGTAAATCTGTAATAGCATGGAACGAATGAATATCTTGAAAAATTCAAACTGAATGAGTCAGAAATGGTATTCGTTTAAATGCAATGCCTGGCAGCATGTTTTCGCATCGTCCTTCAGTAATAGGGATCTAATAAAAGTTGGGACGTAAACCCTAAGGCCACTACTTTTTCTTTTAAGTCCCCTCGTGCGCACCGACTCCTCTAGTTTATATCTCCCTGCCGGCTTTTCAACTTGGCAAATAATCTCCCACTGCTGCCCCACTTATACTGTATCTCCAAAGAACAAGAAAAAGAAGAAGATCTTGTATTAGGTCGCTAGTTCCGACTTCATTTTTCAGCTCTACACATTCCATCAGTATTGATCTTTTTCATGCCATTCAAGTTGATGAACATTTCAATAGTTTTTTCTTTCAAAGCCAAAAACTTCAGCAGCAACTCTGCCACTCATCGTTACCTACTCAGAGATTTTTGATTGAATGTTCTGGAAAAACCAGTTTTTCGAAAAGTTGAAAAGAAAAAAGAAATTAAATTCACTTCTCTGACATTATACAGAGTGTTTCCAAACTCTCAATCAATATTCTAGGGCATTGTTCCTGGGTTCAAACGTATACGAATTTAAATAATTGAATAGACTCAAAACGTAGTCAAAGATCCACTTTAATTAAATAAAAATTAATATTTTACAGGAGCATGCTTTCGTGTGTGCTCACACATCATCTATTAAAGATTCTAGTATACGAATATCATTTTCAAACTGCCCGAAAGTCCTCAGTCACTCACACATCCGCTATTTTGTTTTTTCACTCACTAATTTTTCTCTAAAATGGCTGAAAATATGGAAATAAAACTTTCGAAACCATTTAAAAGACAAAAAAAATGACAATTTTTCAAATTCATAAAATCAAATAGCGGCCGTTTAAAATTTTATTTCTCAAATAGCAGAAACCCGTTGATTTTACAAAACAGTTACAAGAATAACCTTTTTAGTAAATTCCATTACAAATGAATTGAAAGTTTCAATTAAACTGAGATTGAAAGAAAATTAAGTGAGATATCGCAGCTTTTGTGGTAGGTGATCTACCTTTAGAGGGTTATGTGAAGTTATATTATTGTTTGAAATAGCCTAAAATCACTTACTAATAGCATGTAAATGATTTTGTTACATTATTGAATTGCGGTACCAGCTGATAAGAATGCCCAAAAAACCCGTGGAGAGAAAGTCAGAGAATATCAGGAACTTGCATTCGAACTCAAGGATGTGTATGGTTTGCACAAGGTCAAAATATTGCCAACTATTATAAATGTGGGAGGGGTGATACCAAAAACAACAGTGGAATGCTGCAAAACGGTTGACGTTTCAGACAAACTAGTAGAAATAATGCGAAAATCAGTTCCACTAGGTACGGCACGTATAGCAAGTCAAACACTGCAATGATGAAACAATAATAAAGGACTGGAGGTTGAATGTAAATGCCCCTCTTATTTGTATAATCCGCAAAAGCCTGATTAATTGACCGAGCGAAGTGAGGTTTAAGATTCAAGTCGACGGTTTTGCATTTATCTTTATGTTTATATGCTTGAATTTATATATTTTTTTAAAAATCAGCTGTCTTTGGAATATAAATTGCATGAATTGACGCATGCAATCAATAACTGAAAGTAACATAGTATTTTCTCTCAACCTTTCTCTGCTATCAACTCGGGCTGACCTGTTGCCAGTATGTCTTGAAGGAGATGAGCTCCAGCCAGGCCAGGTCAGACAAGATGACTCATGTGTTGCACCCTCCAGTCTATAGCACACAAGCCTATAGCATACATCATACAACCTACCTGGTCGTAAGTTCGGATCCCGCTGGTAGGCATGCACGTTTTATCATCATTTCTCCCCATTACCCACGCACAATTAAATAGTTCATGAGAGCATCATCAGCAAAAAGGGAAAAATGAATAAGAAGAAATTATGTGTTTAGTTTTACAAATGACTGTGATAGTAATGGCTTGAATACCAATAAATGTTGGAGACCCAATCCAGTTTGGCTCCGTACATTTATACAATAAATTTTCTCAGTACAGCTATTTATCTACTTATATTCTTCTCATTCTCCCTCAACGATAGTTTCAAACTGACTGTTCGAGTAGAGGTTTCAGTTGAGTCTACGCCCAATAACAATCAAAAATATTTTGTATCATACTGTCCGTATGGCATCACATTTTTGATTATTGGAGTGTGTGCACACAGAGAGCTATGAGGTGTACCGACTTCCACATTATTGGAAACTGAATACATGAGAACTGAAGTTGATTATTGAGTTGGTACGGGAGAGATACACTTATCATATCATTGAATTGATACTGAATCTGCATTTACTAGCTCTCTGTCTGACAGTATCACGATCTCTTTTTCAAATACAGGAACTTGAAAATATAATGCTTGTATTTGACCGTTGCCGTTCAGTCCTTCGGAATAAAGTAGAAATCGGATAGTTCACAAACAGAGAGACTACTAGTCTTTCTTCTCATGTCTCTTCTATATGCTGTACGGAACCCCCTGTGGGTTAGGGGTGCTTTGAGTCTAACATCGTACTCAAGAATGTGTTGAAAACCAGAATCCACTCACAGTATCCCTGTTTGTCGTAGGAGGCGACTAAAAGGGAACTAAAGGCTACTCCAGAAGTTGCCTTGCCTTCAAACCCATAGGATCTGCCCTATCAGGGCAGCTTTGGAGGGGCGAATAGAAAAACCCAAGAGACCAGAAATGAGTGAAACTCCAGGCACAAATGTAGGTCAAGAGGCTGAGTCGATGGTGACCAGGGCAATTTGGTAAACCCCCCTTCAGCGGAAGGACCTACAAAAAAGCCAGGGGAGGAACTCACGTAGGTCACGACTTTGTGGGTGAAGTGGCCAAAACTCACCACTGCTCAAAGATGGGCGGCCATTCAGTCAAATTTTCTTGGGAGAGTTAAGGCTTTTGACCATACGAGGTTTCGGAGGGGGCAAAAAGAAAAACCCGAAGAGACCAGAGATTCGTGAAACTCCAGCCACAAATGTGGGTCAAGAGTGACCGGGGGCCCTAGAGGCAGCTTGGCCACCCCTTCCTCAGCGGAAAGACCTTCAAAGAAGGCCAGGAGTGGAACTCACGTAGGACACGAGGACTAATAAGTCTGAAGAGACTGCCAAGCATATCAGACTGGATTGCAACAAGCAACCAGGTGATGAATGGGATGTTAGCATAGGGAAAACTTCTGGTCCAGAGGACACAGATATTGGTTTGCCTAGCTAACATACTACTTGGCAACACAATAAGCTTTGATTGACGTGTGGGGTTCTTTGAACACTTGGATCCTTGAATCCGTCTCTTCAAAAATCATAATCAATCATAATCATGTTGTACTGAAAGTTATTATATATAAATGTATAAGCCAATATATATTGTGATCCACATGAAAAGAGCACTCAATCAATCATTTCGTGTTGTTCTTCGAGAACTCCAGTTCTCTTCATCTAAAACCACTATTTTTTTCCCATTATATTCTTGTTTCTACTGTTCTATGCAAAAGGTTACCTTTCACATACACAATTCAACCAGTTTAGATACTCTCTATTGTTCAATGAGAACAATATTCCCATTTATGAAAGATGGGGACGTATTCGAGAGCATACCGACTCAATTATAAACTGAGGAGGTACACTTCTGAGAAGCATTTCAAGTTCTGTGTCTACCTATTTGGTGAAAGCAGCAAACAACGAGCACAGAGAAGAGCAGACGAATCAAATTCGAATGAAACCGCACAACAGAGAATGTGACCCCGCATTTCTTTTATTTGCCGCGATATTCACCCGACATTCTCAATAGGGTGAAATTCCGCATACAACAAAGGAACCCATCACTCCCTGTTTAATTTATCGGTGTGCAAATACGTGTCCACTTTGATTTCAGCAGTGTGCGCTCAAGCCTCCTGTTTTTCCTGTTGACAATTGATGACTTTTTTGCATGAATATTGTATATTCTGCTCACATGACTTGAAATGGAGTGTTTGCTATCAATCCAATCAAGCTTATTCCACTTTGAATGATCGAGCCAATCTGAATAGCATGCAAAATCGTGAGCATAGTATTTGCGCTCCCCTCTTGAGAAAATCATCCCTTCCCGATCAAAGTGGAAGAGTTGGAAGATGGCTTTGGGAAAGTTACAAAAGTTGAAAAATTTGAAATTCAAATGAAATTTTATACACAGAAATCAAGAGTAAGCACAGATAACTAAATAGTTTATATTTTATAGTTACTCTATGAGTGTGAAGAATCAGAAGATTCTATGAATACCATATTTGGAATACTTTTGCGTGCTATTCCCGGCTAATGACAGAGCTCATCTCTGATTAGTCGACATCTAACAGCCAATGGAAGAGATTCACCCTCCACCCACACCATATAATCAACTGCTCAACGCTTAAACTTTTGCAATAGTTTTGCAGAGCTACAAGATAGTAAATTATCAGAATTTGCTATAACAGATCAGAAGAGCAGATCAAAAATCAATGAATTATGGAATAAGCCCAACTCTTCTCTTCAGTATGTAGGGATGAAGCTGAATAATTTATTCCCAATATTCATTAATTCGATATTCTACCAGCAAATAGAAAACTGATGAAAATGGAGATTGATGAATCCCTAATGAAAATTTGATAACTATTAATATTATGGCCTTGATTGATATTATATATATAGATGTCAATCAATGGATAAAGGGCCCTGTCCAGTGAATAACCAACTCTCTTATTCCATAGACAATTCCAGGTGGATTAGTGAAAACGTTGTCACTATAAATATTATAGATGATTGGTTTATTTCAGCTGAATGCCTTGGCTTTAATGGTGCAAGGTTCAACGGCTAGATAATTCAACAGATGCTACCGTTTAAAAGTTGCTTCGGCATTGGCTGATCAAATTCAGATGATTGAGCTTCGATATAATTATGTTTATATGTTCTAGAATTGTAAAAATGAACCGCTCTTATCAAAATTTCTCTCTATTTTGACCAACAATGAGTAACCAAGAGCTTTAAACTTGAGCTCTAAAAAACTTGAAGCTTGAAATTCAAGTAGCCCTTCTGTACTATGAATATAAGCTGCAACATCATCCCATTAATCAAAAGTATGTTTCTGAATGTAACTTAGTCAAGCACCAGAGAACAATAATCCATCAGAATCTTGAATTTCGAATTGTAGTCCAGGCAATGAATGCTCAAAAAAGGGTATAGAGGGAAAAGTTTGGAAGACAATTTTTGACCCCACAGTTCTGTTTAGGGTAGTGGGGAGGTAAACATATCAAAAGTCCCCACCCTTAACCCCTGTGCTAAGGGAGTGAGGGTAGTTCAAAGGTACCATTTTTTGGTTTCTCGCATATAACTCGAAAATTATGCATTTTACAGACATGACTATTCTATAAGAAATAAAGCTTACTTAATTTTCTAAAATATTGACTTTACAACTGGTCTGGCCAGAGAATTCGGATTGTAGTGCCAGAATGACACACTGCAGTTCTGCCAATAGCAGGCTTGTGTTTGCGCCAGCGCAGACCATCCTGCTGCTTTGGCCTTCTCGATGTCCTTGTCTAGTCTGTCTTGTTTCGTCAGCCCGTCTTGTTGCAAGACCAAAATAATTATGTTTGTTATGTAATTTCGATTGGAAATTTCTTGTAAATAATTGTTTGAGTGTTGTGTGTGTGAATTATGAATATAACGCGTAAATAGTATTGAATTGAATTAATTTGAATCGGATTTGAATTTATAAAGAATCCAGTTTGAGCTTTGTTCAAAACACAGTGCATAGCCTGCAAGTTGAACGCGAAAAGGCAGCCCGGAAGCCAGAACCTGTCTTTTCCCAGATTTCGTCCCACCCTGAATCTGACCAAAACAACTAATAAAGGCTTTGAAGGGCAAATAGTCAAGATTGGAATAAATCTGGTGAGTTTTTGCTCTTTTTTTATTGTTCATGAATGCAGAGTTTAACTGTACAAATAACCTGGCTCAAATTGAAGATTAAATTTTGCCCCTTGTTTGTATTTGATTATTTAAATAGTAAATTACAGTCCTCTGGTAGCTCTAGCCTGAGCTTTGTTCAGAACAACAACTTTCTCTATATCTCTTTCACTTTTCCAGATATCCGCTCTAAAAGATGTGATATTTTTGAAAAAAAACACATTTTCCTTCGATTTCTTGCTATTTTTGCTCTCATAACTTTTGAACATATCAAATGTCCTCATCCCTACCCCTTGTGCTAGAGAGATGAGGGTGGTTTAATAGTTGAATTTTTCAATGTTCTGCTTACACGCTCATATCTTGAGAAGAATGCGTTCAACCGACATAGCTAACTATTCAAAAATAAATCTTGATAAATTCTCTACAATTTTTTTTGTTCTTTGGTGATTTGTGATATCTCCAACAGTTTTCGAGATATACGCTCTTAAATGTGTAAAATTGTTAAAATAACAGCTTTTTATCCTATTTTTCGATGTTTCAGAGCCTACAACTCTACAATAATGCATCGTAAAAATGAATGCTCACCGTAGATTTGTAGAGCTTCGTTTTCTCTTCAATATAATGTATTATTTTACAACTTAATATTTTCCTTCTATTGTTATAGCAGATTTAATGTTGGGGTTGAAATTTTCAACTCTGCAACAAATGTCAACTTGGCAGTTCCACACCTTCAATAGACAGGCTAGAGATGCGAATTTTTGCCATGTTTACCTCCCAACTAGTCTTAATTCTTCATTAAGCTACAGAATCAAAAATTGTGTACCAGATGTTCCAGACTCAAACTTAATTATCAAGTGATAAATTGTTACAAAATTAAAATTTCACCCCCCACCTAGAATCTGCTATAACAATAGAAGGAAAACATTAAGTGGTGCAATAATACATCAAATTGAAGAAACAAAGTACTACAAATCTAGGTTGAGAATTCATTTTCACGATGCATTGTTGTAGAGTTGTAGGCCCTGAAACATAAAAAAAAGGATTAAAAGCTGTTATTTTAACAATTTTACACATTTAAGAGCGTATATCTCGAAAACTGTTGGAGATATCACAAATCACCACAGAACAAATACTTTAGATAATTTATCAAGCTTTATTTTTGAATAGTTAGTCATGTCTGTTGAATGCATTTTTCTCAAGATATGAGCGTGTAAACAAAACATTGAAAAATTCAACTTTTAAACCACCCTCATCCCTTCAGCACAAGGGATAGGGATGAGGACTTTTGATATGTTCACCCCCCAACTGGTTCCAACAAATCTGCAAAGTCAAAAATTGTGTTCAAAACATTCTCTCCAAATTCCTTTGTCAATAAATTGTTCTATTTTTGCATAGGCCTAACCGAAGATCTAACACTCAACACTGAAGCTGCTGCAACAGTCGTGGGGATGTGCGTAAACTTGTGAAATTATACATTAAATTGAAGAGAATTTGATGCTCTACGAGCTCATGATCAGCAAGGATTTTTCCCATCGATATTAAAAAAGTTATAAGAGCAAAACTGGCAAAAAATCAAAGCAAAAAATGGTACCTTCGAACCACCCCCACCCCCTTAGCTCAGTGGTTAGGGGTGGGGACTTTTGATATGTTCACCTCCCCACTACCCTAAACAGAACTGTGGGGTCAAAAATTGTCTTCCAAACTTTTCCCTCTATAACACTTCGTTGAATGGGCTATTGACTGTTTCCAGGAAGTAATTTAGTAATATTTCAAATAAACGGACCTGTTTTTTCTCATCATTAATTATCCAGGTATGAACCATGAACTTTGTCTTTATTTTGCTTCTAGTTGAGGCAAAAGTTTCAATTTGGTGTTTTAGAAATTATTAGGAATTTCAATGATATTAGAACTGTGTCAGTATCATAAATTTCCAGATCAACTATGTAGTAATATCTACAATGAGGATTTTCTTTTAAACCGTCCACATTTCATCGATAACTTGGAAATCTTGATTTATCGCTTAAGGAGAATACCTAGAATAGGTATGTTTTCTCCATTAGGGATCCACATACATTTACAATTACATATTATAAAATTAGAATGGAGACAAAATATGCACAACAAATAAAATAGAATCTGTGCAAAAAAGGTTTGTACGTTTGGTGTTGAAGAGGCTCATGCTGGATTTGGAGCAGCTTCCTTATAAACAGTTTTGCAACGAGGTGAAAATTGAATCTTTGCAATGGCGAAAAATGAAGTTCGATGCAATTTTTTTGCATGACCGTCTTCATGGACGTATATAAGTTGGCGACCGAGGAGTTGGTGTCGTTGTACCGGCGCGGAACTTGAGACAGTACCACCAATTTCATGCCATTCTTAGAAGCTGCACTGCTCCCTTACAAAGATGCGTTGCAGTTGGTAATAAACTGTCATAGATCAAATCGATTTATTTGAAATGTCGAGAATTTTCAAGAAGAGAATAAGATCCCTCCAGGAACCTATCCAACAGTTATGAGTTCCAAAACACATTTTTTATGACAGTTGCAATAAATAGAGGCCACTTGTGCCGTTCTATTGCACGCAAATTGCCTAAGCATATACTCACTAGTCACTTGGCGCCATGTGGTGGAACGGGTTGGCTGTAAGGGCTGATGTGGATGCCAACTATTATTATTATTAAATATAAATAGTTACTCTATACTATACACTACAGTTCTTCAACAGCATTCTATAACATAGCATTACTTTACGCAGGTGTTCATCCCCATTTTTCTTCGAATAACCCGTAGCGGTTAACACACTCGTGAGGGTGAAGGTTGAAGAGAGTTTACTGTAATATTACAGATTGCAGTTCATATTGAAGAATGATTCAAAGCCTTCGATTGAAGTTAAACACGTCTCTAATATTATAACGTCTATAATAACTATATATTATAGTTATCTATAATTCTATAATATTATCTCATTTGACAGTCTCCATAACCAAATATTGATTAGATCTTGCCAACGAACAAAACATATCAAACACTATTATGCTTCAGTTGATGCAATCAATCCATCCCTGTAATGCTCTCAAGTATCGAGATGCACAAACGGATTGGAAAACGAGAGAATTTATTCGTTTTGTTTCTTGAAGAGGAGGATCGCCTGAGGCAAAGAAATCGATGCCTAATGAAAAGTAAAGACAAGCGATCGGGGATGCCAGTTGGAAATTTCATCAACGAGTCAAACAGATTTTGCTTGGCCTAGGAAAGGACGACAGAATTCGTGGCACGTATTCCTGTTCCGAGTTAGCTCCAAACGAGGCAGGGGCCTCTAAGAAATGTTTGGCTCTGTTGCTGTCTTGTTTGAGTATTCTTTTGGCTCTATGTGAAATTATATCGCCCTTTCACCATATAATGAATGATATCAAATCCAACCACAAACTTCCAATCAACCAAAACCTTGACCAAGATCGATTCTTAGCAAAAGTATGATGAAGAGATGAAATAATTTAAGTCTTCTTTGAAATGATTATTATTGTATTTTATCGTATTTTCTGATACTGACTCAAGTCATATGACTCCCAGTAGCTTCATTCTATCATGATGGAATGAATGATTTTTTTCTCAGTATCACATTCAAATTCAATCACAAATTTTAAACCACACTTGGAAAATTGCTATACCATAGGACTACTGTATATTCAAAGTTAAAATGCTGCGGAAATGCCAAGCTGCACCAAATAGATAAATTCCATATTCCAATCATGGATAAGCAGTGAGGTATGTATCCAGAAAATGAGATTTGAATTGAAAAGTATTGAAAAGTGAGTAATCACATGATTAATAAATGGAACATAATCATTAAGTTGAAGTTGATGGCTTGCTTTACGTATGAAACTAGAATATTTCTAAGCTTACACTTCTAGAACGTTGACAGCTCAATCCACAAGTCTAGTAAAGTCAAAAATGTTTTTATTTTCAAAATTATAAATGTTATAGTGCTAAATATATATAAAATGAAATACAATTGATGAGATATTCTATAACACTATATTATCAAACCCAATGATAACTGTAACAATTAAAAAAATAATTTACAATTTCGTGGAAATGTGACTACATAGAAACCTGTGCGTCGGCACAAGGTGGTGATTATTTGTAGATTTTTCTGTTGAAAAAGTGATACACAACAAAAATTCAAATCACAAATTCGGTTTTGCTAGATTGCGGAAATATAAAAGTGATGGATGAAAGGGCTCTGACCTTCTGACTGCTCTGCTGACCCGCTAATCGGGAACAAAATACTGAAACACGTGCGTGCTTTTTCCGCGTTTCCGACGTTATTTTGAATCTCAAATAATTATAATCACTTGTTCCAATAAAAACTTATTCCAATGAAGATTCTCGTATGTTTCCACAAACAGTCTATTGTTAACCCATTTTATTCCAAATTATTATTTTTTCAATCTGATTTTTTTTCGTGTAACATACTCAGTTTGAACCCTATTTAGTCTATTATTGGACCTCAATTTTGAATGGGTAGGTATAATGAGCCAGCTGAATACAACATTGTGACCATGATGGTAACGCTAGGATAATCTACTGCCATTGACAAACCAAAATTGATTTGAATATACAGGCCAATATTGAATGAATCGCATAAATATATTATATTCACACTGTTTTATTCCATTGTCAAATCGGTCATTAGACTATGAATATCAAATATTTTGAAATTAGTTTCTCCCCATGACCTAATATTTGATCCATTTTTTTCTAGATAATTGTTATAAATTGAAATTACTTTCATTCATCATTAATCATGAACATCATAAGCAATTCAAATCAGAATTGTCTTATATGCTAATTGCCTCAGAATTGTCAATTGCCTAATTGCCTATTGTCTATGAACCCATCCAAATCTTCCCCTTCAGGTGTGTTCACCTTCCTTGGTGTTAACCTACCTCACTTTTCAGGAGGAGCACTAAAAAAAAACACAGTGCACTCCTGCATCTTCCTCATCATCACCTTGTATGATTTTTCAGTGTTTCTGGAGGGTGAATTTATAGGCTCTACAATCCTGTGCCCATCTTCTACTCCATGCTCTGAGCAGAGTCTGGCGGCAACGCTCCTTACTTCCTCTAGCATGTTTGTTACTGCACTCCAGAATCAGAAGATAACCGTCAGCCTAGCACCAGAAAAATGACTTGATAGCAGTAGGAGGATTCTCTAGTGAAAAAGTAGATGGGGTGGGAGAGCAGACAAGTCCATCTAGTACTGCCATTTGTTACATGTTGAATCCTTTAGCGGTCTGTTGAACTGGGGTTTCAGTAGAAGTGTCAAGTGAACAGACAAGAACTGAACCATTCTCTATTATTTAAATATACACCATCATGCAATTCATCGACACTATCATCCATTATCATACATCATTATGGTTCGAATAGTTTGATTATAGAAATTACTAGTTGATCAGCTCGCTGGCTCATGCAGTTCCCATTTACATTAGGTCTAAGTGCTTATCTTCCTCGACTTGAATGACTTTCTACTTCCTCCTTTCTTTATTCGGTTATTGAAAGAATTGTTTAAGACTTTTCTTGGTTCAACTTCATTCGTAGCTTTTTCGTTGATTATTGTTGACCCACAAAAAATATTCAATTTTCTATCAATCTCCTAGTATTTATTTCGTATTGGAATATCTCAATTTCCATGAATTGATGAATGATTAATTTTATGATTCTTGATTATTGTAATCTTGATTATCTTGAATATCCACTTTGAATCTGACATGCTCACCATGTATTTCCACTCATCATAACATGTCACCACTCTATTCATCTTCCATCTCCCCTCTTCTTCTGCTTCTTCTTTTGCCTACCCTACTCTCATGTTTCACGCTAAACCAAGATACCAGCCCTAATAATTGAACTTTAAAGAATGGATTCAGTGAATGAATGACTCACATGCAAGACTGAAGCTAATGGCTCCAACCCAAGTTTTAATGAATGGCCTCAGCTGATAAGTTTGAAACTGTCTGCGACGATGGTCAACCTTGTGGCCACTTAGCTGCGGCTTGGACAACTTGTTCTAAAGGAAAACGGAAGTTGCATCCCTTGCCCTTCTGCCCTTCTCCCCTTCGGCTCTTCGTCACCCTTGCTCTTTCCAGCAACAACTTGCCTCTATGTGTTCGCACCCAAAACTTTCTCAAACAGACTTGACTTTGCTTGTGAATACGCTGCTACATACCACAAAAGTTGCAAAGCGTATGTGAGAAGTATGCAATTAATATTCACTATTGTTGCAAGGAAAAGTGACACAAAATATTTGTCGGTTCACTTTGAGGCTCAAATGTTGGTCTCATCCACTTGACACAAGAGAAATAATAACTAAATAGAATAAACGTACACCTATCTCTCTAATGAGTTCACTTCAGTTTATTCACTCATTTTTGTAAGTCTCCTTTGAAGTGAACGCTCTTCTTTTGTATATTTTTCTCTTGTGTATACATTTTTGCTGAGGTTATTGTTCAGATGAGCATGAATGCTCACAAGCTTTTGCTTTGTACATGGTTGAAGATTATGAAATCTGAAGCTCCCATAATTATTCCACGTGATTTCCGAATAGTCCAAAATGAGTTTCTTTAATTTGAGAATAAGAAAAACAAACACGTCGAGCTTGTGATTGTGAACGTACATTCTATACTCACTGGATAAACTAGTGCAATTATATTATTTAAATAGATTAGTAGAATAAGAAGCTCAAACATTTGGCTGTGGAATGATCAGTTTCATTCCTCTGTGAACAAGTAAAGAAAAAATAAAGCTAACCACACATTGGAAAGTCAGTTTCATTACACAAAGTTTAATATAACAATGGACATTGAGAGAAGAAGTCAACAAAAAAACATTCGCCAACACTGAGAGAATAAAATTTGTTGAATGAGAATTGATATTATAGATTGAAAAACTGTGTTTTTTCAACTGAGAGAATAAATTCATTGAACCACAAAGAGGGCTACGTGCTCAGTCTGAACATTTACAATTTCCTTTTCTAAGGCTTCTCCCATATATCTCGAAGGTATTGAGGTATTGTTGATTCAAAATTCTCGAGATTCTTTTATTGAGTCTAGATTGTATACTAATGCTTTATAATTTTGATTGACGTATGAAAAGTCCAATTCAATAGAAGAATATTATAAAAAACATTAGATCTGATGAATTCAGCGAACTGTGATGGGAACCAGACAGAAACACCTATAATTACATACTAGACAACTTAACAGTTTGATATTAGTAGGATTGCTGAATGAAAAGAGCACTTGATGGTATCCAATGAGTGAATATTACTAGAAAAGATCTTCAAGTGAGGGTAACTATGAGTAGAATTTAATCACTAGTTTCCAATTTTATTACTGTACATAGATTATGAATTCATATTGAACTTCGTTATTGATGCTGTCTCAAGCAGAACTGTTGGAGGGAGCATTAACCTTGAAATGGGGTGTTCAGATATTCATGATATTTATTTACAAGTTTCATGCGGTGTAAATAAAATTTACTCATGATTGCCCTTTCAGGGTTAATCAAAGACACCCAACCCATTTACTCTTCCAAGAAACTCTAATCCTTAATCTTAATATCAAAAAACTGTACATGATAAATCTTTTAATCTTTATTAAAAATAGTATTATATTCTACGGAAATTCGGTTTTTACGGCATGTTCCCACTAGGAACAGGTTACCATAATAACACACAAGTTTGGCGTGAGAATTCAATACAATTATATACAGTATATTATAATGTTGTATCAATATTATTATAATACAGCCTATCCCATTATTATTTTCTAGCATCATTGTTAATCATTGAAGACTCAGCCTCTACGCTCAGGTAGTTCGAACCTTACAGGGACTTTCCTTTTCATATATCCACAAAGGTTTTCAATGTTTTGAATTCTTTATTTGTCAATAGAAGCTTAGAATGTATCGTCTGTAATTGATGAATTAATTTGAGGCTACTCCAGGTACATTTTCCATGTTTATTGTCAGGTGACATATACACTGTTATTATAACTGTACAATTGAAGATTTAGTATTGTTTTAGTAATTCTATGCATCTGAAGACAAATCGAGGCCGGAATTGCAATGTTATCGTTGCAAACAATTTCATAGCTCACCCTTGACGACAGGCGTATACACTACTCATAGTTCCATTCTCATCGCATTCAAGCTCTAAATTTTCATTCTTGTTGTCAGGGGGGGGGGCAACCTTCATGGGAATGTCGGAAATTTGAATAACGAACACGCCAGAATATTCAGCGTCGAATTTCGGCTCCAGCCGAATTCGAGAGAGTGAACAACCAGTCGACTTGCGCTGAATCATAATATTCAGTTCGGCTCTGCTAGCTGAATTAATTTCTCTGTGATGTAACAGATGTGGACATTATCCGCTAGTCCCCAAGTGGCTGGACCACTCATTACCATCTCTATCATACTCTCTTTGTCTCTCACATCCTCTCTCTTTTTCTTTCCTTCTCACAACAATCCCCTCAACTTTCCCCTCGCATTTAGTTTTTCCAAAACACTGTTACTATTAATTCCCTAACTAGTCATTCGTGGGGCGCTTACTATTTTTCATGGAGAATGCTTTTAAAAACTAATAACCATAATCTGTGCAGCTCTCAGTATTTCAACCCGTTTATAGGGTTTTCTAGCCGTCCGTGCACAGCTTGTCATAACTCTGTTTAGCGCCATCGTAACTGTAAAATTAGAGAACTATAACTAACATGTGGAACAAATGAATGCACTTCAACTCAGTCCTCAATCTTCTTTTGAGTTTAACCTATCGTGATTTTATACCGAGCAGTGAATTCCAAGTTTGAACAGATTCAGACATTTCATTGTACGGGTAATGGAGCTATATGAATCAGATTAAACAAAACTTTATCACCAAAGTTTTTCTGAAGAGACTCACAGACGCTTAATATAATTGGATTATAAAGGAGAAAAGCCCACAATATTATAATAGGATCATCGGATCCGGAATCAAGCTGATCCTGGATTGGAATTATTTCTCACATTGTATCATTACCAAGGAAATAATGATCACGGAATAATGTCGCAAATCCGACAACCCTGGACCATGATTCAGTGAAGACGGAAGTGTTTTGCAATGATAAATTATTCATATCAGCTATGATATTATCAGCGACAATTATTATTACATTATTATAAATAATATTATTATTTATTATTGTACTTTCTTCAGTGAGAGGTTGTGTGTTTTTTTGGCTACAAAATTTTGTAAAATAGCTAAATTCAATGTACAGTCATAATTAAGTGTAATTTTCAACTATAATTTGATGTTTCAATCCCTCTGAATTCAAAATTTCTAGCTCATACATATTTTTGGCGAAAATTGAACTTGAACTTTTCACATTGGAAACATAACCTATTTTTTTAACATGTTATGTATTATAAAAAATTGGGAATGAAATAGTTTTGGACCAATTCTCTTGTTCCTTCCTAATCATATTTATGAGATTTGCTGTGATTGTATCTACGAATACATAAAAAAATAGATAAATATGATAAATAGAAATATTAATCTCAGTACCCTTTCAAATGATTTTGTCACAACATGTTTCGGACATTAATGTCATTTTCAAGTCAGGAAATTTCGACTGGCATTAATGTCCTCAACATGTTGTGATAGAATAATTTAATAGGGTACTGAGATTTCTCTTTCTATTTATATTTGAAGTAACCCTAAAGAAAAAAGACCAATAAATAAATTACTAATTTTTCAATTGGAAATGACAGTCTAGGAGACCAAATACATTAAGAGAAATGAGCAAAGGTACAACAGTCGAGAAGACAAACACAAAATAAACCGATGAAAATAATGCTAGACATAAAAACTCAAAAGGTAGCCGAAAACAATTTGTGTTTCAAGAATTAATGCTCCAACTCAATCTAGAAACTAGCTGCTTGCATTGCAAGCACTATGAGATCCATTAGTCATGATATCGGACTTCAAATCTGTGTGTGATTCCCAGATACTCTATCAATTACATAGCTAATAAATTACCCAATATTTACTCCGTTAGCATGAATAATGGGTCTCCTTTTTATAATGGAGTTAACAGTAATCTATCTTCAATCATTTGATTCTCCTATGTTCTAATTGTATCACATAACAAGGAACCCATGTTTTTTACTTCGTGATTGTATTTATTATATGAGATTAGTAATTCCATACCCTGGTTCCCTTAGACTTCACTCACTTTATAAGATGTCTGGGGAGCTTTAATTTGTTTGTTTTTTTTTTGGTCTCACATCCGAAGAGAGCGATCGCTCAACAATGCTCACTGATGTATTGCAACCGTGGATATAATCTATATATGATACTCTGTTTATCTTTATATTTATCATCTAGATACATATATGGTTGAGACATGAATCCGAGTCTTAGAATGATGAAGCCTGTTCTCTCTTCTGCATTCGAGTCTCCCTTTCATTTCCCTTGCATTCTCCTTCTTCATTTCTTCAAGGATACGACCCAAACAGAGAGATACATGTGGAATTCATGTAGAAATACACAAAATTCCAGGAATCAACTTTATTCCTTTATCACCCCAACTTTCTAGTCCCCCTTTATCAACTTTATAACCCCACCCTTCAAGCGGATTTTGGCAAGACAGGAATCTCTGTCATTGATGAATGGATTGATTGATGATAGGATGGACGTTCTCTGGAATCTTCGTAATGGCAAGACGGCAATCGTCACAATGATCCGAGTACACCATGCAATATTTGCTTGGATGATATCTCATTGGATTTGTATGGCTCGCCTTACTCGAATAGTATGCACAACACTGTCTACTACTGTAGCTATTAAGCTATCCCAATCTAGGCTGTATTGGTTGAGGTTTCTAATAAGAACTCAGTAGTCCCTATAGAGTGTCAATGTTTTGCAAGAGTTGAAAGACTAGTAATATCATGTTATATTCATGAAAGCAGTTTTCAAAAATAAGTGTATTGGAAAAGTAATTCGGAAGGGAGATCAATCATGAGCTCATTGTTTTCTGTGAACGTCTATGGGTTTCTAGGTTGCTATCTATGGGAAGTTGAACAACTGTAAGTTCTAGAGAGTTCTTAGGAAACAAAAAAAATCTCTTGATGTTTTTTCTCATCGTCTTACCTGTTAGCAAAAGTTGGGAGAAATTTGACATATTTCCAGAAAAACAAAGATTGACTGATCATTTTGTGAGCCGTAATCCGATGAACGGTTATATATAGCCACGAAAAACAGGAACAAAGGTAAACTTTGAAGCTGACTCCACTCCAGAAGTTGAGCACACAGGAGTGCTCAGCAATCATAGAACTTTAAACGGTGTTTTTCAGCACTGTTCTTTGTACTCTTTGACCTGAACCACTCGATAAACTCGCATTCAGCTGATGTACCAGTCTTCTCTGATAAACGAGAGCACTCCTCAGCTCCACTTCAATCCCAGACCAAAGAGACCGCCACATACACTACTTCATAACCACTTTAAACTCTCTCACACAAAGTGAATTTTGATTATTTCATTCTTCAAAAATAAGTTGCAGAGGAACGAAGTGATGAATTCTCATCAGATCGATGACGAATAAATTATGGGTTCTATAACTGGAGTTGTTTGCAATATTTTGCTAATGAGTAAGAATAATAACAAGACTACTAAGTAAGAATAGTTTCATCTATCAGGGCAATATACAATGTAATAGGAAACGTCAATAAAATACAACGGGACGACGATAAACGTCAATAAGATTATTACAAAATCACCGAAATACAAAGTTGACAATAGAAAGCACTCTTCCAGAAAGTATAAAAGCATACATTATACAAAAGAAATTACATTAAAAAAAATTCTCAAGTCTAAAAATAATCTAACACCGGCAGATGAAAGAACTAATGAAGAGAATTAATGGAATTCTTCAATAAGAGATTTTCCTATTTTTTCCTTTGTTTCAAAGATAAGTTGCCATGACTAGTCAAAATTTTACTCAATTTTGTATAGGACACGTCTATTTTAATACTATTCCCTGTATTTGAGCTGTTTTAAGCTAATGTCTCCTCTACAATGATGGGTGTTGATATCCCTAATTGAACTAGGCTTTGATAGCCACCATCCCATGAATAGTCGTAATAAATAATTGCTCACAGTGCTCTAGATAAGCTGCACCAGAGATGATGCGCAATGCCTTCTTTTGTAACAGCAGCACCCTTTGAACTTCTGATGCACAACCCACATCACCAATCCGTATGTATAGACGCTCTGAAAGAATGCAAAGTAACAAATTCGCGAATAGTACTTAGGTACACAATATATTGAATTCCAAAGCAGGTGAATGAGAATGAAATTAACTATTACCAGTTTTACTATTTCTCCAGGCATAACAATGCTATCGGAAACGTCAAATGTCACAAAAAATATCAAGTACACAAATACATGCTCATGGTTGGTGTCCATTATGGCATGTTTTATTATTGACTCACAAAAAACGCGATAATAAATTGATGTAATTATAACATCAATTGACATTCAATTGGAAATAAGTCTACTATCAGATAGAAGTATACTTGCCAATGAGCAGTAAAACAATTTGAATCATAATTTATCCATTCATGGTACAAAACAATATAATCATAATGTAATAATTATGACCATGGAGGAAAAAATAGGCTGAACGCGCTGAACCTGTACCATTCCTCTCCCAAATTTTAAGTTTCTCGAGTAAGTCATGAAACTTATCCATGTCAATGAAATTTGAACAACTTTATTGTTGTGACAAAGAATTGCAAGTTGTAGATCTGTCTGTTCTTCGGTGTCGAAATGTTCTCTGACTGGTGTCTGTTTTCGGAATATCAATTCTGAAGCCTGCAGCTAGCTGAGAATGAGGCATGGAACCAAGGATCAGCTCTCAGCAGTCATCTTTAGGATATCTATCTGAGTAGAGATGAACATTTCAAATCCGAAACGTACTAATTTCCCTCAGGAGTTTAGTTCATTAAAGACCAAGACGTGATGAGATTTCCAAGAATACAGACGCTAGGCTTCCATCTGCAGGATTGTATTGTGTGCTAACATTTATACATTTATATGAATTAAACAAAGTTGTATTTCGTGCAGATCAATTTACAAACGTTGAATTCATGTTGATCTTAACTGGAGAGGATTTCTGACTTGAGAGTTCATGAGAAAAATTAGTTTGTAGAAGCCTAAATCATTATTTTGTGAAAAGTCAATGCATTTTAGAAACTGAAATGGTGTATGGAAGTAAGGTCGTATAGAATAAGTGATTTAAAGCAGTCTGGATCTTTTTCATTTTCAGATAAAAAGAGAGTAGCAAGGAATTTACTTCATGAAAGCTTATACGCCAGAGCAGACTTTTGCATGTATGGGATTATCATAATCGATAACCAATATTCATATCACTTGCAACACTTGTAAACAAAGTTTGGAACCAAGAAGAACAAACTTGAAGCTATGAGCCATGTTGATGTTATTCTTTGGTAGAACATTTTACACATCAAATTGTTTTCGTAACATTTCTATCATAACAATGCAAGTGGCTAGGGAGCATCATATTCACACTAGTTCACAGACGGCTGATCATTTTGTTGTGATGCAGTTCTCTCAGGAGATCGATAATTTGTTGTTTCCAAACAATATCTCCAAAATTCATATTCAGGGTAGCAAACCGTGTTCTCGGAATATGAAATTGATCAAATTTCTACCTCCAAAATTAGTTTTATCTCATAGTTCGCTTGATAATCAACAATCCAGTGATAATGTGTTTGAAACTCATTTGTTGGAGAATCCATAACTCCTACTCAGGAACTTCATCAATTCAAATAGTTTTCCAGCTATAATATATAAATGCTTGGGTCAATAATTTGATCACCAATACATTAGACCAGTGGCTAAAAGTTTTATCAAACAATTTATGAAAAATAATAGGCTAGTGGAATCATCGATCTTAGGTAGAAGACTGATGATCTTTGGGAATGTCAATAAAGTATAGCTCCTCGTCTTAAAAATTGTGAATACCGGTACTCTGATGAAGATATAGCCTCTTCTATATTTTGAATAGCTCTCAATATTAGACTCATTTTTGAGTTTCTGAATAATCTATTATTTTTATGGACTTCTCCTGTCCTGTTTCAATCAATAGTGGAGATAATTTGAGGAAGATTGCAATAGAATTAACAACAAATCAATATTAAATCGGTGGAAAAAATAGGGGTACAAGAGATTCAGACACAGCATTCAGTAGAACTCCGATTCAATCATCTATGGCATAGATCATAAAGGCATTAACACTGCAATAATGAGATTCATTTCTCCCATACGTCTTTGAAGTTTATAAACACTCACCAAATCATATGATCTATGCCAACTTATCAATTTTTACGTTTTGTTTTTGAATACTGAATATTTATGAGGAATCAGGTCAGCTAACTCAAAGTTGTGCTTCAATGAAGACGTTCAAACTAAACGTTTCATCCGTTCCTATTCAGCATACTGATTGGTGGCTTATAGTAGAATTGAAACAACCTCCGACTTCGAGGAATATAAGGAGCAGAGAAATCGATTATACGTGAAGCCGCCTCAATTCTCATTATTTTGTTAGCAGTACTATTGTAACTACATTATTAAAATTTTTTATAAGAGTAGATTTTTTCGTATTAAGATCACGAAATTGAAATTGGGACTCAATTTCATAGATTGATTGATTTCGACATTTTGAAAATGGAATAGTTTTGTCAACCAGTTATGTCTTAAGAAATGGAAAGAGATATACAAGTTGATTCAACCAAATAACTTTCAAGTAGCCCTATCTATCATCAACATGAGAGCAAAATAGCACTGATTCATTCACCACTCACTCACTCATTCAAAAACATCAGAACTAGGAATCTACTGGACCAAGTACGTTCAAATTTAGCGAGTTTGTTCAGTTGGAAAAAATTCAAATGATACGCCCAAAATTTGCGTTTTCCAGCGTTTTTCTGGGGGTTTTCAGCTTTTTCATCATCTTATAGACACAAATTGTTGGAATTAGGTATACAGGTCCGTCTAATATTTTATTTTTGAATTTCGAATAGGTTTATCTAGTGGGTTCGGAAAGAAATAAATCAGCTTAAAAGTTCAAACACTTGAGTATACACACGTTTACCTTAAGTAATGGCAATTCTAAATTGGAGGGTCTCTTTCTCAAGTTTTTCATTGAGTCAAGTCAATGTTTTCTCCTACATTTCTCAAATAGATTCACATTTAAGAGAGTTAGATATGAATGCTTGTTAATCTCTCCACATCATTCCTGTTTCAAATTTAAATTAACTATTAGACTGAAATACAACTCTCATAAGATCTCAATCAAGTCTCCAATTAAGAAATAGCTGAGTATATATTAATTCTGATGAAGATGAAGATTTTTGCAACTGTTTGTGCTTCATGATTCACGAGCAAAGCGAATATAAAAAAATGTAACAATGGAACAATTCAATCCATAATTTCTTCCAGACAGATATACAAGAAATCTTCCAGCAGAATTCTTTTAAAATTTCAAAGTTTCCTCTGAGAAGAACTTCCTAACTCCCCTATCACCCCCCTGTATCACCATTTCATCCAATCATACTACATCAATCTTGGATACATGTTCACTCGTATGTGCTAATGATTAATAAGATAATCCAATCGGTATTACAATTACAATAATCGGATTACACTTCTCTAATATTGCATACCAATACGCAAACTTAATGTTTGCGAAAGCACACAATCTAACACCAAATGACTAGTCCACAGTTGATTAACCTTCTAGTCGTAACCCTATATTTTTACGTTAGTCATACCCCTGTCATATTGATTATTTCAACAAAGATTCAATGTTATTCTACGATTCTGATATATTGAAGGGTTATTAATGAACGCAACAAGCACTTGGTATGTAGAACAGAAGTTGATATCTATTATAATATTTTAAAAATGAATATATGAAATCTTGCATTTTCAGGGGAGTGAAAAGTAACGTTTGGTTATTATTTTATATAAAGTGAACAATAAATTCTAGTGATGAATACTATGATGAATCTTACATGTAACACTACTAGAAAGATAGGAAAAAATTGGAAGGTCATAGTTCACTCTTGGGGTAGTTTTCACCCTACCCTCAAGTTCATGTTGCACAATCTTCAAAAAACATATAAAATTATAGTAATGAATACTATTATAAATCCTGAAACCTACATGAAACACTACTAAAAACGTGAAAAATATATTGGGTCATAATTTATAAAGTTCACTTTTAGGGGAGGTCCAGTATCCCTTGGATCACATGAAGATCATTGGTTTCACTATCATCCTACTCAAGGTCACTATTATCATCTTGAGCTATGAATTTATTTTCAACATCACCAATGTCATTGGAATAGAGATCTAGAAGTCAATCTGTACATTCTTTGAATTCTCTGTTCAAAATGTACATATTGACTGCTTGAATCCAATCACTAATGCATAAAATCTGGTGTGGCGCACTCACACAACTTTCCTTGCCGTTATGAAAATTGATCACCTGACGCGTGTGCCCGCGCATCTCAAGTCTAATATTCAAAGATCTGAGCCAGCTGGTGACAGGACAATAACGCTGGAAACACACGAGGTCTGCTATCTCTTCATAGTAAATGATTTAATAGAATCAACAGTTGCCAACAGTTTACAATTGAATAATCACATTTTTTCGAATTTCAAGCTTTTTTCAATTTGAGGTGGAAATGTTACTGAACATTGATTGTAGAGATTTTCATGCTGAATCTTTTCCATGCTCTTTTGAAATTTTTTGTTCAAATTGTATCTGAAGCCTGATAATTGGGAATCTAAAATGAAACTTTGCATAGATGGGGCGGAGCTCTTGAAATTTTTACAGATACGGGACTTGTGGCAGTTGACAGAGCTTATCAATGACTATTCGAGGTATGAATTTGATCAAAATCGTTGAAGCCGTTTTTGAGAAAATCGCAGAAAAACCCTCTTTTTGACAACATTTTTGCCATTTTAGCCGCCATCTTGAATTGCATTTGATCGAAATTGTTCGTGTCGGATCCTTATAGTGTAAGGACCTTAAGTTCCAAATTTCAAGTCATTCCGTCAATTGGGAGATGAGATATCGTGTACACAGACGCAAATACACTCATACACACACACACACACACACATACTGACCAATACACAAAAACCACATTTTTTGGACTCAGGGGACCTTGGAACGTATAGAAATTTGGAAATTGGGGTACCTTAATTTTTTTCGGAAAGCAATACTTTCCTTACCTATGGTAATAAGGCAAGGGAAGTAAAAAATGTGTATTTGAAATAATTGAAAAAGTTCAGAATCTATATCCATTAAACACTGAGTTTGAAAAACACTCTTTGTTTTATTTTTCCTGTACTGCCTGACATTTGGAATGTAGGAAACAGAATTGTAGGCGGACTGCTTTCTTGATAGAATGCCTCTGACATCCGGAATGAACGTCAGTGGTTTCAATGTTTTCAATGTTCCAAGAGACTTGTATACTTCTTGAAGAGTTTAGAGGATCTTGAGCTTTGCTGTACTGTAAGCCAACCTCACCGATGCCAGTGGAAGGGGTAATTTGACGGCCTCTGGTTGGTTAGCCATACAACGGATACGGAACAACTTTGATTAGGAAAAGTGCTGGTTGAGGCAGAAAGTTTGTCGCAGTTTTAATGCATCTTCAGTGTTACTTGAGATTGGAACAATGAACTCTCATTTTCCTACCTTTCAATTTCACGTCAGAGAGCAAATGAAAACCAGAGATTCAGGGTTCCTTGAAGAAAGTCAGTTGCAGAAACATTTCCTTGAAAAAGCAAATTCATTTTGCGATTTGTATAATTGTTTCAAATGAAACGAAACTAAATAAGGCATAAGAATTTTCGCAACCCTTATACAATGTTTCATCAGTAGTAACAGCAATATTGTCTCAGAGTAGATTGATGTGTTGAAACTTTTTGGGATGGAATATCAAAGCTAGAATACATGAACGCAATCAACGATAAGACAAAACGTTTTATTCAATATATAATATATGTACTTCTCTTGCTAGATTATCAATTTATAAAAAAAACTCGATCGATCCAGTTATAAAGAGTATGAAAAGTTTCATAAATTTATAACATTACTCCGTACTGATATTCAAATGAGATTTTGAGAATGTGTGACAGAGGAGTCTTAAGATTTACCTGGAATGGCA